>NW_017142569.1:41772-45058 GCF_001652005.2 Ceratina calcarata
CCTTCTATACTTATTAGCACGTAGCTATTTATTATTAGCATTGTTCTTCCGACGTCTGATTTCTTTTTAATTATAGGAAATGCGTTTTTCTAAGGTACATAAACTTTTGGGATTGACTGTATAGCTAATACATCCTTAATGAAAAGTCGATTTCTTATATAATTCGAAATTTGCATGGCCTTGATTGTTATCATTATCATTAATGTACGCACACACGTAACACGTGTCGCAACCAATTAAGCTGGCGGATCTCTAAAAATAAATTTATCTAAGCTATTTAGTCCAAAGATTGATTCCATTCCGAGAGATACTGTCTAGCAGTGCAATTACTTAATCGGTCAGACTAGAGTTTAGCAAAAATCAGTACATAGTTGCTAAACACTATTATGTCATGCGTAGATGTTTGAGAAGTACGAGCACACAGCCACAGGAGATAAGATGATCCACGGATGGATGGGCAGTACCAATGATTTAAATCATCCGTGGAAATTAACAACGGTCAATGTCCAGATAGATTATACATACATCCCCGCCTATAAGTATTCACAATTGCAAAATTTTCCAAAAATAAATCAACGAGATTGGTCAATATGATACAACTCATTTTATTAAAACATATTCTGTACAAATTAATACATTCTCATATCTCATTTAATAAAATTATAGTATTTAGAAACAATCTAAGGACTTGTTTACTAAAATTTTATTTAGCTCTTTAACGGAAGCAGTAAATATTATTTTAAATAAAACACGATATATGAATTTTGTACTCCCTGAAGCTCATTCTACTTATACTACCAGTCATAGGTATTCATTGTTTGCTTATACTACCAGTCATAGGTACTGGAAAATGAGCTTAACACAATACGAGAGATTTGTCGAAGATGAAAAATTGCATAAGTTATTATGTCATTTATTGCATCAGTTATTATATCACTTATTACATGAACCACTACGTGGAACATCGTGTCCACCATTGGCTCAATTATTGCATCAACCATTAAATGAAATATTCTATTAATTATTATTGTATCAATCATTATATGAAACATTGTATCAATAATTATATGTAACGTTGTATCAATTAATGCATCAACTATTATATAAAATATTATATTAATTTTTATAATCACAAAGAAAATAATTATTTTTAGTTTCGTCAGAATATATTAATGATCCTGACGGATACTTATGGACGGGGTTGTACTGAAACTATCCAAGGCGCCTGATTATCTTCTGTTATTCGATCGCGTTGCATCGTTCCAAAGATCGAACATCCGCGCGTTTCCCGGTCATTGAGAAAACGAGAGACGGCTCCGCCGGTTGTATTTATAACACGTTGCCGCGTGAAATTAATATGTTACATATCGGGAGCTCGTTAATTAAATGAGAAACGACGGGGACGTGAAGGGTAGAACGTACAAGCTCGGGGAAATTACCACGGTCAATGTTCATCGTTTGCCCGAGTTCACGTGCTACGAGGAGATATACGGTTCGCGCAACACTCTCAAAGCGATTGCGAGAGTTGAACGAGAAACACAATGCCGCGGCATACGCGTGATTAGTTGCATGCAACTCGATTCTTTATTTACTCGTCCGTAATCTACGCTTCTGTATAATCTTGTTCTAGTTTTTTCTTCGCATTTAAAATAGAACCGTTATAGAAAAAACGGCCATGTAATGGCTATATTAAAATATGATAAGCGCGAGTATCTTTTGGTACATAACAGGTTTTTTACTGGCCTATAAACAATTCTCAATTAGTTCTCGTCTTCTTTATCTTGAATGAACCAGAGAAAAGTATTGATCGCAACGTAAAACCTGACATATGTGCAGTTGCGTGCAAAAGACACGCGTGTGGATTTTCGTTGATTAAAGAAAACTGGTTTCGCGACACGCAATGCACTTGACGCACACGCTGCGTCTTTCAATAATTCAATTTTTTACAAATCCGTCAATTCTTCATAAGAATTTCTTATTTCATAGAATTTATTGAATTAATTAAATCTTATATTTGAACAAATACTAATTAAAATAACTTTTAAAACGTTTTAATATTATCATTAAACACTATACATTATTTTAAATGATATTTGTTGTTAATTTATATTATACGGTATGATCACGAGAGAAGTGCTACTTTAAAAGACGTGCGACAGAGCCCTCGGTCAGTCGACACGTGGTAAACCGGTGCGAGTAGGGTTCTGTGACACGTGACAGAATCAACCCCAAATGATTGCTCACTGGGTGCCGTCCTACTACCCCTATACAAAAATGCGTCACTGGCCACTGGTCAATCCACTCTACTCTCATGCAAACCGGAAACAGGAATTTTTAATCATGTACCTTCCCCAGTACGTTCCCCACGCGAAAATCAATGAGAGACAAGGTTCACCATACGTCATTACGGTGATCATGTTTCTTGTATGACAAAAGAGTTTTATAAAAAGCAGATCGACATCACAACATTTATTATAAAATAATAATGTAGAACAAAATATATTAAATAATTATAGTGTTACTACAAAAAAGCCTTGAGCGAAATGGAGAAAGAATAAATAGGACACAGTAATGATACAGAGCAGAATACATTAAATATGTTAGTGGCAAGTGCTTTTGCACCCTTTGCGTACTATATGATGTAGACTATGGACGCAAATACGCGCTCAGCAGATGTTATCAGTATAGACTATGGACGCAAATACGCGTCTGGCAAAAATGGTCAGGATATACCACATCAATGCAAAAAATGCGACGTATATATATATATATATATAATTGGATTGTATACTATATTATAATGTATCATACACCGTCAACGAGATGCGTACTGCGCGAAAAAGTATTCAGGTCCCAGCGATCATCAGCGTCAGCCGCGCGTCGTCCGTACGGACCTGCATACGCCACGAGTGCTCAGTACGCAAAGGGTTAAAGACGATTGCACACGTGAAATTCGGAACCTTATATTGTCTGTCAAAGGACAGATATATTGAAAGTGTCGGTAGATGTGCGGAGAGTTCTGAGACTCGAGCGATACTCTGTTGCACATCAAAAGGATTCGTGACCCGGCCAATGGTTTGAATTCATGGTACCGCTTGACATGTGTGTTACAATAAAAGTGTTCTGTGAGCCTGGCCACGAAGTGGGGAAGGAAATTAAACTTTTCGGGAAGAAGACCGAGAGAAAGAATGATCGGCACTTACCCCAGACGCTCTAAAAAGCACAGATCTTTCCTAATTTCTAATAAATAATTACATTATTATTATTACAAAAAAAAAGTATATTG
>NW_017142569.1:46526-100325 GCF_001652005.2 Ceratina calcarata
GTATACTATATTATAATGTATCATACACCGTCAACGAGATGCGTACTGCGCGAAAAAGTATTCAGGTCCCAGCGATCATCAGCGTCAGCCGCGCGTCGTCCGTACGGACCTGCATACGCCACGAGTGCTCAGTACGCAAAGGGTTAAAGACGATTGCACACGTGAAATTCGGAACCTTATATTGTCTGTCAAAGGACAGATATATTGAAAGTGTCGGTAGATGTGCGGAGAGTTCTGAGACTCGAGCGATACTCTGTTGCACATCAAAAGGATTCGTGACCCGGCCAATGGTTTGAATTCATGGTACCGCTTGACATGTGTGTTACAATAAAAGTGTTCTGTGAGCCTGGCCACGAAGTGGGGAAGGAAATTAAACTTTTCGGGAAGAAGACCGAGAGAAAGAATGATCGGCACTTACCCCAGACGCTCTAAAAAGCACAGATCTTTCCTAATTTCTAATAAATAATTACATTATTATTATTACCAAAAAGAAGTAAATTGGGAAAGAAATAAATGGGATAAATTAATGAAATACAGAAAACATAATCAACATATAGTAAAAGTGAATTCGTATAAAATCCAGTTCAGGGAAATGCTTGTGGTTCAAGTTTAACGTGCGTGTGTTGCGTCAGGGAAAGTAATTGCTGTTCACCGATTAGGTCCGTAATCGCAGGTAGTTATAGGTCAGAGATCATTATCCGCGGACTCTGGGAAGCCGGAGAGCTTCTGGGAAACCGGTGTCGAGTTCGTTTACTCGATTCTCCATAGTAATCGGCGCCTGGCGTACCGAGTTTCGAGTTAATGGGAGGAGTCAATCAATCCTAGCCGCTGCAAAACTAGTTAACCGGTAACGCTAATTATCTCATTGCCCCCAGCCGAGTTTATTGCACCTTAGATAGATCCAAGATTCTCTTGATTAATCGCGTGACCAACACTTCAAAATCAATCTCATTTCACTTGTTCAACCCATAGATCTGTGCAAAAACTAACAAAATAGCTGTACATATATTTTTTATTATAAATCATACTGAAAATTAGTTAATAATAATCAATGAGCATCACCTGAGTTGTGATAAATGTATTAAAAGGAATCATGCACCAAATTAATGAATGATTATGATACTGAATGTCATAAATGTTATAATAGATGTATTAAAAGAAATCATACTGAAAATCAATTAATATTTGTACCAATCAGTAAGCATGATTAAATATGTTAAAAGGAATCATACAGCAAATCAATTAATGATTATGATAATGAATGAATATGACGTAAATGTTATGATAAATTCATTACAATAAATCATACAGTAATTGAGTTAGCAATGAGTACAAGATAAACGTTAAGAGCCTCTTAATATCTCAAATCAATCATAATTCACGTATGTTGAAAACTACGAGGTTCTTATCACTGATTTACTTAGTGATTTGATTGAAGCATATACAATAAAGTTGCAATACGTGCAGACACACAAGACGAGCCAGTAAGAAATATAATTTAAAATTATCCAGTGATCACTGATATTGTACTAAGCAGAAGTACATTTTATAAATACATAGTATGTCTTGAAAAATCATCAAACTAGTTGTAAAATATGATTTATCAAAATGGTATAATAAATGCGTACTCAGTATTTATTGATAAACTCATGAAATAACAAGTTATAAAATATGATTTATTAAAATAGTATAATAAATTTATATCTCAGTATTTCTTAATAAAATCATTAAACTACAAGTTATAAAATACGATTTATTGAAATAGTATAATAAATTCATGTACAGTATTTCTTGATAAAAACATTAAACCACAAGTTATAAAATATGATTCATTAAATTGGTATAATAAAATGATGTACAGTATTTTTTGATAAAATCATCTAAGCTACAAGTTATTAAATTTTTTATTGACTCGCCCTGCTATGTTATAATCATGATTATTTTCCCCGTTGCAACTCACCCGTGACATCTCGTGGCAAAAGGACAGTTATCAGTGATATCTGGAGAAAGGAGTAGGTGACGGAGGATGGCTGGCGGCGATACGGTTTCTTCAGGGCCTGTTTAGAGGCCGGCGGGGTTCGACTGTGCGTCGAACGCGGACGAGCTACTGGCCTTCACTAAAGCGCCGCAGCGTCCCCGACGCCCGACGCCCGGCCCCGACGCCAACGTCCGCGTCGGCGTCGCGATGCTCCCGATCGCGTGCGATCGTGTGCTTAACGGTGTGTCCACGCGATCTCCGCGAAGACCCGGCTTGCGATTCCACTATTTTGGTAACGTCGTAAACTTAGTTTTGTCGGTTAACGATTTCCATTAACGAGCCGTGATAACGTAATTTACGAGGACCAAGTTTTTACCCCATTAATACGATTTACGGCAGTGCTGTTTAATTAGGCTGCGGAATCGAAACATTCAATCTGCACTAATTAAAATATTGAGGAATAGTACCTCGTCTTTCTATTAATTATCAATTATTATATCAATCAATGCGTCAATCAACAAATGTCATCAAATATTTTACTAAGCATTACAATTATTATATGAAATATTCTATTATAAGGCTTGTGTGCGATACAATTCAGTTTAATACTTATATAGCTTTTATATGTATAATAATTTAATACGCTTCACATGACAATTCTCATTGAGTCGCTGTATGTTTCTTATTTGACAATTATTGAAGCAGGAAGCTCGGGTCGTCGTACGATCGTTTCGTGCACGCGGCTGAAGAAATATCTCAACAGATCCATTATTCGACGGAGAGAATCTGCGGCTGGTACCCTCGGTTTAATGGTTTCTCGATCTCTCTTCTATGCCTACCTTCGTTGGAAAACTTTTATCCGACTCAATCATTCTGGTCACGACATTCGAGCTTTTACCAAGTCAACTCTGACAGGCGAAAGATTTACGGTCACCAGTGTCATCGAACGGGGAACAATTATCCGAAACGAATGGTACTTATAATTTGCCGGTTAATGCCCCGCTAGATAGCACAGGATAAGTTTCATAGAAAAAGACTATCGTTTATGTACAATAACCAGAGATCTCATCATCTCTGCTATAATTAGACTGCAATCCTTAATAACTTTATAATTAAACATTTTGATATTTTATTTGGTATAAAAATCAGTATTAGTAATGAAGCAATTTGAATTTTTAAAGATATTCTCACGGTACGAAGAAGTCTGACCAGTGCTAGATTATTCTACTTGAAATGCTGTGCACACGAGATGTTGTAATCACGAAATAATTTTAAGCTGAGTATTATTAACTGGATCACCTTATTCAGCTACGGTCGTGCACTCTGATACGCCGATTCGCGATATCATTGTAAATATTACTGTAACTGTCGATCATTGTTAACAACAGAACAATCGACAAACATATAGTCATTGCATCAACAAGATTTCTTAATCCATGGCTCTTAAATAATAAGATAAGCAGTTTCAAATATTATTGAACAGAATTTAGAAATGCTAGTTAGTACACAGGATCTTGTAGTATCTCGATTGTGAATGGCTTTATAGAGCAGAGAGATGCGTTGAACTGCAATTAGGAAACAGTAAGGTGTAAGTAGCGGCAGTAAACGGACCATTGGTATGCAGAGCCAGGTGAATCTATTCTCACAGAACCGTGCCTGGAACCACGTGGTACGCGTTACCCAAGAAAATGACTTTCCTTCTTGTTTCTCGCACTAAAACCGATTTGAAGACTTTTTAAGTATCTTTTACCGAACCTCTCGAACCGAACGCGACCACAACCGACGTATCCCATTAATTTTCACAGAAAAAATGGAAGGTTCTCTTTGGCAAGCTACTCGTTACACTCTTCATTTGAGAATTGGGAATCGTACGGCGAATTCTTAAGAGATATTCAACCAAGTATGTGACTGATAAATGAATGGATCTGCAGAAACAAGATAATTGTGCAAACCCGGGATAACAGGGGTCGGAGGCAAAATAAGAATTTGGTAAACCATTACAAAAATAAGTAATGATAATTTTCTGTGTTCAGGTACAACAACGACTCCGACTCACCCTGCAGTATATTTGCTACTATCGTGCTGCACATAGATTCGCTATTTCTCAGATACATTTTTCCTAGATGTTCATTTGCGTGGTCGGCTTCCTGTGGAGGGCAAAGAACCGAGCTCGTCACACCCGCGCAGGATGCCACTCTAATCTACATGACTCTTGGCCGAGGAACAATTTTATTCCTGTCGCGTGCCTCCCCCGAACGAAACGGAAAGAGAGAGAAAAAATAAACCGGACCGCGTATCGATTTATTCCACCGTTGTCAAGGAACTTGCATTTCAATATCATCGTGTGATAAGATTGCGTTACACACTTCCTGTTGTTCTCTCCCATCTTCCCTGGCACGCACGTTTCACCTGGCATCTCGGGCTATATCAATGGAATTTACGATCGTCGTTAACCACGGCTACTATCATGCCTCATGCAATCATGGAAATTCACAGTGACCTAAACAAACGATAATCGTATCAATCCCTCGCGTTGCCAAGTCTCTCCTTTACCTGTATAAGATTCATCCATCATGTTCTAAACCACACCTTCAGTCAAACAAAAAATTATCAGATAGCAATAGCGTTTTATCTGTATTATTATTGAAGATGTAAAGAAGCTTCTATCCATTATTCTGTCAAACAGCAATTAATAGGCTTCTTTTGTATTTCCTTTTGGTCTATTCATTTTTTTTTTATTTCTGTAACGTCTCATTGAGATAGAGAAACTACTGGCAAAATTACACGTTCATCCAACCGGTTGATAAGGATTCATGTAGTGGTGGGGTAAAATGCGCGAGAGGAGCAGACGATAGATAATAACGTTCGCGTTCGCATGCCTCGACCCCGGCCTCTCAAAGTCCGTCAGGCTTTGGTGCCCCCGGGGTCACCCTCTCATCTATATTCGATATTATTTACTGTTTCACTAATACAATCGGCCCGGCTTGATTAAACCTCACGTTTCTGTAAAACTGTAAACTGCTCGAAAATTTGTTTGTTGCTCGATGAATCAGATCTACGAGCGATCGATAATTCCGATCGACAATACGCTTTCAACATTCTTGGATTTTAATCACACTTTCGACTTTAATGACTGTCACTTTTGTGGAAAATGAAATAATTTTTATATTTAATTGGAATATAGGAATTTGTTTTACAATTTGATATTCTACGTTAGATATTACCAACTCTTATTATAAAATCAGCAGATCACACAGTAGTTTCACACAGTTTGAAAACCCAGCAGTTTCGGAGTTTAATTTATTTCAAAATAATCAATGGAAACGTGCTTGAAACAAGTCTGTTTTATTGATACACTGTTCTCACAATATGCTCGCGAGTATTTACACGGATTACTTATGAAATATCAAATACTATAAATGCAGAAATTCTGCAACGCCGCTTACAATTTTATGTACTCGTTTAAAATGAACGATAGCTTAATTAAATATTTACAAGTTGTCGATTTTAAAATGCAGACTATAAAAAATATATATATTATACATAAAGTTAATATTTTATTAATTGATGTTTCATGATATTCGCGTATAGGTGCACGTGGGTGTCGCGCGTGCTTATCTTCTAAAGGTCCAAAGTCGCTTCGCGGGTAAGGGGGGGGAGGAGGTAAGGGGTGTTTAGACTTGAGAAAGAAGACGAAATATTTATCTCTCGCTAACCGTATCAGGCTCGAATCACCGTTCCGATATTTCTGAATCACTTCTCCCCTGACGAAAATAATTTAGTCTCACGTGGTAAAATGGAATGCAACTGCACGCACGATCGATCGTTCTCCTGTTTACATTTTCGTTGGTATCACGTTAAGGGAAAACTCGTCAGAGGTTGAGTACCAATTTAAAAAGATAGGAACGTCCGTTAATCGCAAGAGCGGCGCCTAACAACGCGTCTAACGGCACGTGATTGGAACGTGTGCGTCCGCTTATTTTTCGTCGATTTTTTCTTACATTGCTCCAGTCGCGATTCCAGGAAAATTTATCATCGATAAGGATGAACTTGACCTCAGCAGGCCGGCGCGTCCCCCGCTCGATTCTCGCCGATCTCCTTTCGCTCTTTTTCAATCGCGTTCCTGCCGTCCACGAGAAACTCAACCGGCCCTTTATTCCACACTCCGAAGGAGGAGTGCGCGCCGGTTTTCGAGCCCGTGCGAACAAACCGTTTCTCGTATCCGTTCTGCTTTCTTTCGCAGTGGCTCTGTTCGCGCGACTGCTTTAACAAAATATATACTCCGATTAGACTGAAAACAGGTTTCCTCGTCTAGCTAATATTACTGATAGTTAATGTTACTGCACTACCGCCAACGGTGGGTTGTGCTGCACCGGCTGCGCCCGGATCATTCCTGCGAGCCGTCTGAACGGCAGCTGGAGGTGGCAGTAAGCGCAATACGGCAGCGGGTCCCAGTACGTGAATAGTGCTTCCCGCTTGTCGAGCACCGTGCCCAATAGATTCGGCGCTACTTCTCCGATTGATTGATTGAACGCTGAGGACACCGCGTCCGTCAAAGACTGCCTGTCCATGGATGGCATCGGAAGTCCAGAATTTTGCCGGGAGAAATGTCTGCACGGTTTCCAGACGAGTCTAGGGTGGATACCGGTGTGACAGATGTACGGCAAGCTCACGCCTACTCTACAACCGATAGGCATCAGGTCCCCTTCCTCCGACAGAGCCAGCCTGAAGCTGAGATGTCCGTTTATTCGAACGCGGAAGGATCTAGCGAAGAATCGCTCGAGCCACTGTACCACTTCCGGTCGATCCTCCGGAATCAATCCCCTCCCCTCGTCTACCAGACAGGTCACGTTCGCAACGATCTTCGACTCCTTCACAGTAGTACAAGTTATGTAATGTTTGCCGCTCGGGTCGCGAATAACTATCCAGGGTGTAGCCTCGCTGATCTCGTATTGATAATTCCTGAACTCTCTCAACGTTGGAGGCAGAACCACCTTTCCTCTGTCCCTCATTCCTAATGGACCCGCGGCCAGCATCAAATACCTCCCGTTGGCGAACGCGTTTTGCCCGTACAATCTCGAGATCTCCTGCATGGATCGTAGGATGATGTGATTTGGCGTCGGGAGGGCCAGTGCCCGGCACCTTTGGAACAGTTCTAGAGGATCGTCCAGCGCGGTCACTTCACTGGCACCGGGTACAAAGCACTCGCAGCCCATTACCTCCAGATAGGGCTTCGCCAGGGAATCGTAATAGGCTGTGTTACTGGCGCTCACCGGGATGTAGTACACAGCCTTCTCTTTCTGCACGATGTCCTTCAGAGCTTTGATGTATTCGATAGCGTTCCCTGGCCCCGGTTTGGGAATAGTGTAGTACTTGGAACAAGCAGTGGAGAATTTCGCCAATCCAAACAGGCCCTCTAATTCGCAGACTACTACTCGGGCACCGGCTTTATAAAAATTCCGCGCTAGGTGCACGGTTTGCACGGTGCTACCACCGCTGATCAGGACGCAACGTTTCGTCCTGGACCTTTCCGAAGACGGGGTGTACAGCATCATTAAGAACCACTTAAAAGCGGTCAGAGGGAATTGAAGTATTACCCAGAGCATGTAGATCCAAACGGACACCCATAACGCTGGTGCCCATATCGCGTAGCTTATTACGCTCGCGATCCCCTGAAACGTGTCGATCAATGCGGCGAAGTACGACGTGAGGATCCTCACCAATAATGGGGAGTCGTGTTGTCGGTTGTGGTTTTGCCCTTGTGGTGGATCTTGATGGTTCAGTTGTAACCTTTGCCTCTGCTGCTGCTGTTGGCGTCTCGGTGAGAATATTACAGTCGGTGTCCCGGAGTTCGTCGACGATTGAGAAACGTTCGAAGTGTTCGAGGAATTAGAAACGTTCGAGACTGACCTCTTCAAGGTGGATATTGGGGATATGAAGGGCGGCGAGGTGGACAGAGGCGAGCTGGGTATAGGCGGTGACACGCTGCTGCTCCTGGAGATCGAAGGGCTCGAGGACCAAAACGTCGAGACGTTCTCGCTGGTGCAAGCTGGCATTTTTTTTCTTTTATTATTCGTTTATATCGAGATCTGTGTATCAGTTGAAATCTGTTTGTCCGAGTATCCTCTCGAGCAGAGGGTTCATAGTTTGATTCTGAAGCGAATGTTGAACATCATTCCTTTCAGATTAAAAATTGAACTTTCGTATAGACTGTCTCTTGGAGGAAAAGTGGTTTAACGTAGCACACGACACTCGCGGTATACACTGAATCGAGAACTCGGTTTTGCCAACGAATTCGCCGCTTTGCATACACAGCTTTAACTGAGGCCGGTCCTCCGGTCTCTTCGTCTCTTATGCGTTTTGCATCTCGAACGCACTATGAACCGAGGTCTTATCTAATCGTGCAGCCTCAGACACAGCGACTGGAAGAAACAAGGAATCGAGTCCTCGCTCCGATCGTATATCTCTTCGTATTCTTTCAGCCGATTTTTTTTCTCTTCGTTTTCTAATACTCGGAGATTAGTTAAGATAGATTGTATAGAAATTACAGCGATAAAACGATTCTGTGAAACGTGACAAATTACTACTATTATAAATTCTTTATTTTCTTTTATTTCCATTCATGTTGTAATTATAATTGAAGTATCTGTGCATTTGTAGATTATTGTTTATTTTTGTGTACACTTTTTATTTCTAATATATTATGTCACAATTAAGCTGAGTGATAGCGTTCCTGTTTTTATTCCTATTTATTTAAACAACAAAATATGAAAACGTCTTACGTAAGTATAATTCATATAGATAAAAATTAATTCATACAGATAAACGGAAAATTGAAAATTTCAGGATCGAATTAAGGAAATTTAATCAAAGAGAATTATTTAATATTTTGTGAATTAAATACGAAAATAAAATACGAATAGAAGTCGACTGAATTCTTTGATATTCACTAAATGCTTGAATTAATTCTCAGTATCTCATCATTGATTTCTTTAAGTATCTATTTCGTTATTAGAAATAATCTGGTTAAAACGTCCTCTTTTAATAAACTTATGTAATCTGTCATTCAAAGCGTGGAACTATTATCAAAATCGAATGTATATCTGCGTTTCTAAGTCACAATTTTAGTAGGCCTCTTTAGTTGGTCTTTTTCGTCTAACACATTCAGATTTAATGCATATAAACAGATTAATGTTCGTTTTGATTTTACTACAGATTAATTTAGGAACGATTAAAAAATTCTTGATAAATGATACCAAGGAACGAATTAAGAAACACGAATCTTGCTGCAATAAATTGTGATCCTTCTAATTTTCAGTTGAGACATACGAGTAACAGATCCTAATTTCTTAGAGGTATTAGGTATCACTTTATAGATCGTATTTATTAGATCTGCAATGGATATACGTATATATATGTACAGTAAAGAGCAAAATTGAGTCAACAACATCTAAAACCGGAAAAAAAATTTTATTATCCAACCAAACGATCCATGTTAGTTTAATAAATGATGTGTAAAGAACACTTGATTTCTAAAAATTAAAATTAGCAGAAACCGTGAGGAAGAAGAATGAAGGGATTTGTAGTGAACATTTGAATAACTTATTTTGACCGTATTTTACATTTTTATTTTATTATTAAATCGGTTATGAGCTATAATTAAGTAGTGGTGAAAATCGCAATTCTCAAATAAAATCTGCATATTTTAATGCCCGTCGTTTCTTTCGGCATCGACGAGGTTCAATAAAATTTTCAGTATAAATGGTCAAATTGTCTTTTAATTTTCATTACAATTCCAAATAAAAAGTTATAAGAAAGCAGCGTTCATATTTTCCTCACGGTTTCTACCAATTTCAATTTTCACGAAATTCTCTTTATAGAATATTCAACAAACTAATCTATCTAATTACTAAAAAATCCACGAGTCACTTAAAAAAGTTATTTAGTTTTAAAGTGCGTTGACTCTGTTTTGCTCTTTACTCTACTTCTATGCTTGCAGGTATTTTGAGAAAATAAATTTTTACAACTTTTACCCATTCAATATAATTGCACTATCAGAATCTACTATACAATATGTTTTTGTTGTTTTTTCTTTTGCAAATACCAACTAACAGTACAATAGAACTACCTACATATATAATTTATATATATATATGTTTATATGATTGATGATCGAATGTATACACGTACGTAATTCCTATGTGCGGGTGAGAAACGTATACACACATATACATACATAAAATCGTACTCTCAAACTCATACATACCCGTATTCGACTGTTGGTTATTAGAATTTCTCCACATACTGTCTCCTTTCTCTAGAATTTTACTTAGCATTCTACGCAGTTAATACTTTTTTTTGTACACGTCTATGTATGTACAATTTGGGATGAAATAATCATTTCGCGTTGCACACACACCTCGCTAGTAGGAGTTCACTTAATGGTTTAAACATCGATACAATAGCAGTTTTTGTCGAACGCTTAAGAAAATATGATCGATTTGGTACATCAAATGATATTTCTCAACAGTCTGTTTTCCTTCCGCACGAAGGAATATATGCGTCTTCAAAATTCAGCACAGCAATTATATAAATAAATGAACAGCGTATTGGATAAAATGAAATTTATGTACGTAAGAGAAAAGTAACGTTGCCGAAAAGTGATGAAATTAGCTTTATTTTCGTCTTACACAGCGGTCATCGAATGCAACCGCTAATTATATGTTATGGGGTAATATATATATATAATGTGTATGAATACATATATATGTCTGCTCAGCGCTTAACTCTTTCTTTAGATATTATGTAGCATATAACAACAACATAATTTAGAATATTTTTTTCTTAAATAGAACATCGCTCTCATACCGCATACAATAAAATACGCAATGATTTATATTTAAAAATCTATTTTACGATAATCGTGGTACATCAACGCAGTTCGATTACAAAAATTCATAATACTGTTCGAAATTATCAAATAAAATTTGTCAGATTCGAAGCAAACTTAAACGCGCGCATGACTAGAAATTAAACCTATATATGTATATATATATATATATATTCTTCTAAATTAATCTTTGTCTTCGATTAGAATACGATTAGATCTGCGTGAGATTCATCCTGCCCCTTATCGTTCCGAGGATACGGAAACAACGTTTACGCTTGCCTTTAATCACAATAAACTGCAAGCTTTCCAATTCCGTTTCCATAAAACTAAGTATAAGCTTTGTTCCTCGTGTATACAAGTAGGAGTACAAAAGTAAAGATAATTGGCAATGTTTCTTTTTTATTAGAACTGGCATGTAGTAATGACACACAGATATTATTTGCACAAGATACGTGGTAACTCATCTTATGCGACAGCGTATAATCAAGAGATTCATGTGTTAGAATTTTCATTCGCACCGTTTCGCAGCGTTTCAACTATACCTCTTCTGCCTTCGTTATTACAGAAGCTATTCTTTCTCAAAGAATGCTTCGTCAACGTTGTGCTCGTATCGTTTATTCCTACCGTTAACGGTTCGAACAACATATACCGTGGCGAACTTTTGAGCCGCCTTCGCTCCAGGATTTTCGTCGTCACACTATCTCTTATTCTTGTTCCTTATAAAATTTGTGCCTTTAGAAAAATGGAAGTCGATAGAATACAAATGGTAGAATTCGTTATTCGTACAGGGAGACAATTTTTCATTATTTTCAATACCGCG
Source organism: Ceratina calcarata (assembly GCF_001652005.2). Lineage (NCBI taxonomy): Eukaryota > Metazoa > Arthropoda > Insecta > Hymenoptera > Apidae > Ceratina > Ceratina calcarata. The sequence goes on from NW_017142569.1 coordinate 58,215, forward strand.
AATTAATATATATCGCCGGTGTTTGGTTGATTCTCCTAATTGTCAGGCGAACTCGATTCTCCTAACGCCGTTTTATTACTCTCACGACTCTAGAAAACGTTTATTCAAGAACATGTTTTTTTTTTCGGTTTTTCTTTTAATTCATCTCCACTGTTTTTTATCTTTTTGTTTAACTATTAATTTTACACATACGTTCATGATATATTAACTTCATCTTTACGAACGATCGTGTTTTCACATTTACGACATTGCTTACGATATTACTGCTGGTTTTAGAGTCTATGGTTCTTTAACCGCCTTACAGTTAGAATAATAACACTTTTAATCAAGGTATTGTCTATTGCGAAGTTATGAGTTTTTTTTATATATATGTATATCGATAGAGGCAACGGTCACAAAAGTTGCACCGCAGTTTTTTGGGTATCAAGACTAATAGAAAAGTAAAATACCTAAAAGACCTACTGTTCAATGGTAAATTATACATCACCGACGATTCGTAGAATAAATTACATCGCGAACTGTGCCACCGCGTTATGTACATGACGTCATCGTAAAGAAGAGAACAAGAAAACATTTTATCAAATGTTAGCAATCATAGATAAAATACAAAAGAGAGCAGCACGGATGATACACGGTGTAGATAGAATTTTTGGTTGATATTAAATCTAACATTTTTCCATTAACGATATTGACATCTCGTATTGTTTCTCGGTATAATATAAAATAAATAGTAACAATAATCGTACAATACATTCGAACATGACATGGGGAGAATGATAGTTATATGTATCTTATACATTATCATTTACACCTTTGAAATCCATTGCCCATAAATTCGTTAAATTAAAATAGGAAAGAATAAATCACAGACTAACGCATATACATTAAATAAGTGCTTCTATACATGACCGTAACATGCGTACAAAGACTTTGAAAGGACGAAGTGTTCGAAAAAATGCGATATATAAATCAAATATAAAAAGTATGGAAAACGATTATACAAATTGTTCCTCGGTCGTAAAAGTATATATAAAAATTAAGCTCTGAACAGTGAAGAACGTGCAACACGTGTTTTAAAAATTATAAAGATACTTTGTCTCATACCAATTTTCTAAATACTGTTTTTTGAAATTTGTGTCTGGGTACAAACCTGTCGATAGAATGAAACAGGCCGATCGTTTTTAGGAAATGTCCTAAACTCGCAAGGGTAGTAAAAGATATATATAAGCGATTATTTATCGACAGGAATGTGATTGTAAAGCAAAATTTGATTTATATATAGCGAAATTAGACAAAAAGTGATCGTAACTAAAAATTGAAATGCAGCGATCGGTTTCCCTTATAATTAAAAACAAGGACGAAGGAAAAGAGTCGCGCGGAAATTCGGATAGAGACACGAAAGGGTACCCGGTTATTATGTACATTCTCACTGTACCCGCTCTACAACCGAATAACTTATAACCACTATCGATACATCTGCTAAAACTTAAGTGCTGCTCTCAGTGGAATGCTGAGAGCGCAATGACGAATAACAACCTTGACAGACCCTGACGGGTTTCAAAATTCCGAGCCTCGATATTTTCGATTCAAACCGGCTGCATCTGTGTGTAAACAGGACGAAGAATATTAATGGAAGACAATGAAGGTAAACAACTATTGTCGAATGTTTCGTGATTGATTTAAATCAAGAGGAGAAAATAATTGTGATTGTGGCAACTTACTTTGAACAGAATACTTGACCACAGTTACGACAGTGATGCCTCCTTTCGTAAAGATTAAATCTAACTCCGCAACCAACGCACGAATCCGCTCCCTCGTCCTTAAGCCAGTGATCGGCCACCGTGCGTCCTGGTTGTTCGCAAACGCTCCACGAAAATACTCTCCCCCTCGTATCTCCAACATAGACCGTTCTATGATCTCTACAATGCAAATAACATTATTTTAATATTAAGTTGTATAGTCCAATATTAAAAAAAGTTATTCAGCTTTGAAATATGTATGAATGTTAATAAGAGTAATGGTATATCTTTCTAAATAATCAAAGGGTCCTTTACCTCGACACTGCGAGAGCCGTTATAGATGCTGGTTCCGCGTTGTCCTTACGATCATACGCAGTGTGCATCGTTAATTTACTTCTAAACACTAGCTGCCTCTGCCATTTAAAGCCGTCCCTTAAGATATTCTGGGGATTAATCTTCCTTGGTTTCGTGTCAGCCTCGGAAACCATGACGAAACTATCAGTTAAGCTAGTATCACTTTTACTAGTTCGCAGAGCTCCCTCGGCATCTCCAGGATTGTTGAATGATTCACTATAGATAAAATGTTCAAACGATTGTAGAACAGCGTCAATAGTTGATAACTAGAAGTGAAAAATTATGAATGATTACTTGATTTGAGTTCCTTCGCTGTCTGCCCGGCCACCGCCTTCGCTCTTCCGGAACATCGGGTTTGCACGACTCTTCCTTCGTAGCACGATGGTAGGCGTATTATTGTTCTGCGGCGACGGCTTATTGCTAGAACCGTTGCTCGACTCGTTGTCGGAGCACTCTTCCTTCTCCTCATGCAGCCTCGACGCCTCTTTGGAATTCTCCGGTTCCGAGAGGCTACTTTCCGAGCCGCTTTTCGCGAGCAAGCTTGACCCTTCTGCGGAAATACTCATCTGTTTAACTAATTCGTGTACCCGTTTCTTCGTGTTCTCGTTTTGACTTTCACTTTTATTCGACTTGGCATTTTTCTCTTTGGTAGCGATAACTTCCTCGACTCTCTCATCCTCCGCAGGCACTTGTACATAATCCATCGACCACATCTATAAAAGCCCAAAATTTTCATTCGTTCGTTTACAAAATACCTATTAAACAATTAGACTTACGCGAGCCACGCCATCGGTCGACCCTGTCATAATCACATTTTGCGAATCCCATTCGTGGGTCTGACTGAAAGCGACGCATAAAATTTGCTGCATTCTGTCGGCGCGACCGACACAGGTATTAACGCTGGCGAGTTCCTCGCCATTGATACTCCATACGTGTAACCAAGTAGCCGCACAAGTGGCTATGTCTCCCTGCAGTAGATTGTTTCCATTAACTCTACGTAATCTTTTTAAATGTGTATTAAACGTACCGTCAATTCGTTTATGGCTACCGCAGCCACCGGGCCTGCATGTCCTCGAAGTTGGCGAACGAACAAGCAGCGAGACAGGTCCCATATAATCGCTGTGCCATCTCGAGATCCCGACACGATCACGTTGTACGCTGTGCTCGATGACAGGCAAGTAACGGCGTCCGTATGACCGTATAAGCATTGTTTAATCGCGAGTTGCCTCTTCGTGTACTCCCATACGGTCACAACGGAACTCGTGCCGGCGGTCACTATCAATTTGGAAGACGGACAAACGCAAGCGACTATCTCCCCGCCACTCTGTATCATAGCTTCGCAGACGAATATCGCTTTGTCGCTATCGTAGTTGCCTACTCTGAGGGAATGATCTGCGAAACCCCATGCTACGTACTTGTTGTACGACGGGGGAATAAGCGTTTTATTTTGTTCCACGGCCAACACCGCTTTGTCGACATGAAGTATCTGTCCTACCGGACCCTTTAATTCTGAAAAATGAATTAATATTCACGGTAGAAGATGTTTGAATGAAATTAAAAATGTTAACGAATGCAACGAACCTTTAATGGGTTGAAGCGATGGCTTCAAATTATCGAGATTATGGAAGAACAGTTTGTCGGACGTAGTAATGCTTAGACCAGGCGTGATCGGGCCGGGATCGATCACGCTAGTTCTCTGAGTCATCTTTTTAGCCGGATGCGGTTTTTTGAACAATTGCTTTGGTATTTGACCAAAATTGTTGATAAATCCTATAGTAGCGTTCTTCTTTAGGGGATCATCGATACTAAAGAATATAATAGAAGCGTTAGGACATCGTAAAGAAATATTGGAACACGACGATTTATCTTACTTGTAAATATCAACGTTGCCTTCGTAGAATAAATGATGGAATACGTTGACAGCTTCAACGGCGCCCGAACCGTTTTGTTTGCAACCGAATATTAAGTCGATCCACTGATGAAGATGTTGCGACACATAGTCGCATTCCAAAGCGAGTCGATGCACGCGTATAAATTCTCGAGGATCTTGTCTCGCCCACGGAGGCAACACAATGTCCCCTAATTGCACGCCGCTCTGTTTAGAACCTAGATCGAAATGATTCGAGTTGACGAGAAATTCTGGCAGATAGAAAAATTCTGGAATGAGTTCCTTTACGTCGGCCATGTTATGCTTAGACGCGGAGAGCCATGCTTCCTTTATACTGTTAAACATTCTATCTGCCAAGTCGAAATGACCACCCTGAAGACAAATTTCATTACAACCATTCGTCCCATCGTTACGATAGTTATTAAGTAAATCTACGAACCTGTAACCGAAGGAAGTGTTGCGTGAATGGTTCCATTCTCACCAAATAAGAACACACTATCATCGCGGAGGAATAATGAGTCCCGTAATGATAAGGAGGTGTTTCCCCGTGTGGATCATCCCACTCTTTATATCTCTTCTTGAACTGTAGTAACCGTTCTGGACTTTGAGCGCCCATAGGTTTACTGAAATCTCTGAACGTTGCCGGATCAGTGAGGTCCAATTCCTCGGTATCGTAATCGGCCAAAATCCATGGGAATATCGGATATTGCATTAAATCATTGTAGCTACGACCCGCCAAAGTGTTCAGATGCATCAGATATTGAAAATTAGATATCTCGCCCCTCTGGAAGTATAACGATCCTTATAACTGCGACGTGAACTTATAAAAAACATGAATTAAACTACGAACCACCCATCGTTGCGTTACAGAAGTTTCGCCGATCAGATTCGAGAGTAAACCGGTAGCTTGCTCTACGTTCGCTGTTCTCTTCTGACCAGCAACTGACTGTTGCGCGCTGTCGGCGATCGCCGTTGCGAACGTCATGAATCTTTGATAAACTTTATTTCTTACTTTACGCGGGAATGCTAACAAATAATTTCTTCCGTCTCCGCTGAACACTTCCAACGCCATCGGTTGTAACAAATACCTTCTCTTATGTACTTCTCTATAAATCAACAGAGAATCGTCATTAACATTGTTTAAATATTAGACAAGAAAAGATTTATTACCTGATATCCTCGTAATTGAATTTCGAGCATTGCCTCATGGCCCTGGATCTTCTGGGTGAGCCTGGCGATGGTAAAATTGGCTCATAAGCCTCGGGTAAAGATTCGATATCTCTTATTTCTCTTGATTTCAACAATGTGAACCCGTCGACAACGTAAAAGTGCTCTTTCCCGAATAAAAGCAAGCCTTCTGTTGTATCCAATCCCTGAATCCTTGCGCATCGGAACATGTGACTTATCTAAAAAGAAAACAACTTAAACGTGCGATAGGCAATTTAATAAATTACTTATAGCGAAAGCAGGAACCAACTTTTTCGTTCTCCTCTAGTAATCGTATCAAAGTCTGATTGTCTGGAACAGTCTGATTATTTTCCTCTTCTTGTTCATTGTCCTCCGGCGCCTCGTCTGGTTCGCTGGCGTGTCGTTCTAATGTGCACGGCATCATCGGTGGCTCGCTTTCCGTAGAACTATCGTTTACGTTCAACGGTGTGTCATCGATAACGGGATCACGCTCGCGTTCAAACATGCCGGACGAATTCCCGAGTTGCTTCAAGTAGTATTCCTTACTGTCGGTGCTTGTCGCGACTTTGTACTTCAATTGCTTCTACAAAAAGATCCAACCAAGTTATTGTTGACGCTGATCCAGCCTTTCCTTATTTAAACGAAAATATCTCACATTATCAGGATGCTCTAGTTCAGGCCGGTATGGATAGTGTATATAAAACAGTTCATTCTTCATCATTTTCTTCCTCATCCTGCATGGGCCCTCCGTCATATCCAACATCCATTTGTCCAGCCTAGTAGGCGTCGGTGGTCCCCACAAACCACGTTCTCTCGTTAATTCGGTTTCAGTTTGTAACCATTCCTGCATTATTAACGTTATCAATAAGATCCTCGACACATACAACGATTTTTTAATCATTTCCTTACTTGATACACGTAACGCTGAGTGTGCTGATTAGTTTGTATATATTGCAAACGTTTGGCCACGGCAAGTTCGCGGACTAAAGCAATGTGTTGTTCCGTCCACTGGGCAACTGTATTCTGATGCAATCTCAGCCTGACTCGCACAGACTCTTCTTTACGAACTTTCGTCCGACTTGCTAATCTCGTTAAACCCCCGGTCACTTTTTGGATTTTCTAACAGGGCATCGAATTTCTCATATTATTTGAATCAGATATTTATACTTAGGTACTTACTGATTGTATTTGATTATGGAGCTCCCAAGGAACTCGGTACGAAGCTTTTCTTTCCATAACGACGTAATTTAACCAGAGCCTGGTCGCGGCTTCGTGCACCTGATCTCTTACTATCGACAACTCGGGAGCACGTTCGTTGCCCACGGGTGGTGGGAGCGTGATCTTAAACACTTCCTCGATAGCCGGCTTTTTACACACATACAATTCTTCCCAGACTCTCGTAGCGGCGACAGCCATCAAATTATGTCCTTGGTGAGACGTTAGTCTATCGTCGTTCGGTTCAATCTGCGGGTTCACATGCCACATCGTTTTCGTATTGGTATCGAGCATAACTTTCACGTCAGCCGTCAATTGCAGCAAACAATAAGTCAGGCAACCGATGAATTCTAATTCGTGATTGCCAGCACCGAACACCAGCAATCTACGAAGAATATTTTCAATCAGCATTACAACTTACAATTTTATTTCTAATTGTATCAACATTACCTGTGAGTGGTAAGCTTGTGCAACGCTTCCAACACAGCCATTTGGTCAGCTATCGAGTCTGTTGCTCGGGATAGTAGGAATAAAGTTGTTCTATTCAAACAATGGTGAAGACCCTCCATGCTAACGACCCCGGGTCGCCGTTTCGCTTGTCCAATTAATTTAACGATAAAGTCAAACACTTCGTGCGGATCTTTCGTCAGAGCACCTTGCCACAGTTTGTCGACTATCCTAGCCGCGACGTAACAGACGTTGCTAGTTATATTATTAACCGATCCACCAGGTACGACGGGTAATGCCGCTTGTTCCCCGATTAGAACATCGGCAGCTAACAAGTGTTCCATCAAAATAGAGAGAATTTCCGTTTGGTAACGCGTTTGCTGTCCAGTCGACGCGTGCTCAGGCCACGCTTCCAAAACCAAATCGATAGCTGGCGGAGACTTCGCGCTGACTGGCAAAGAGAGCGAATCTACTACAATAACTCGCATGAAATCCATTACAAACTTCTTTGCCGGATGATTTGTTAAGCCAACGTCTTTCGACGGAGATCGCACCAATACTGGCTCCTGCCAAAATAGTAAAATCTTTTCTCATATCGTTTTTTGAAGAATTAATCGCTAACGGTTCCAAGGTTTACCTCATCGGCTGGGGTGCTAGCTCCGCTGCTATCTTGGCTAGAGCTTGGCGGCTTTGGGAACAGAACACCGGCCAATGCACCCAACACTTCCGCGGACATGAACACTTGCATGAAGTCAGTAAAATTGTGATAAAGAAAGAACAGAAACTGTATTATTGTTACTGGATAATCGGTTAACCAGTCGGGCAAAGATTCAGGGCTGTTAAACAATAATTACCGTAGTTAGTTTTATAGAATAGACGACGCATAACGTAATATGTAATACTTACTTGATTGAATAATTGTTTAACATCGTCCGTACCATGGCCAGTAGAGTGACTACAGCGTCTGGGCACAAATTGATTCTACTTGCGAAAGAAGACAGCGTGTGGTTCGCGGGAACACCGAACAAGAAATTCCATACGTTGTCCAAATCCAGCTACCATTGAGAAACACTTGTTATATTCGGTTTGAACATATATTAAATTATTGTGTCGACAAAGAAGTTCGTTCACTTTTTCATGGCAGAATGAAACACAATTTTCTATACTCGTATGGAACGTATTGAAATAGCAATTGGTTTCTATCGAACAACCCAACTTACCATTCCGATATATCTTGAATGTATTAAACTATACTGACCTTTAGAATTACCTTCGAATCGGTAGGTAACAATTTTACAGGCTGTCCCATCATAAGTCCAATGAAAAGGAAATACAATTCTGGAACGAGATCTACGTGTTGCGGTAACAACCATCCCAAATGCTGAAATCCTGGCACGTGCAGGCCAGATGGTTTAGCTTCGCCGCTTGACATTTGCTGATGACAACCTGATGGCGATGAAAAAGTATTAATTATAAATTGATAAATAGTTTGTCATAAGCTTATCATAATTTACCGAGCGCTAATGCCACTTTATTATGATCCGTGTGGCGTAACCACCCGCCGTTGCTAGTTCCTTCTTTGAACTTTTGTAATATTGGTTGTACAGAACAAATTGCTACTAAAATACGTAATCCCCATATTACAGTGGTGCTATGAAGGCCAGACTGGAGGAACAACAATATCCAATCTAAGCCTAAAACTTTAGCTAACTCTTCGCACATACTGAAACATATTATCGTATTTAAATCATAACAATACTTTATAAACCTCGCTTGTTCTACTTACTTTGCATTTACTTTCGGACCATTGAACAGCAGGGAATGCAAAAGTTGCAAGCATCGATTTCGCAAAAGTATAAGCTCTCCTTCTCCTTCCCTGTTCCCTTCGCTCTCCCGAAGAATCAAGTGCTTTTCAGGGCTCGTAGGTAACGTAGCGACGATGAATTGACCGAACCAAAGTAAATCAGCTTGTCTCGGCTGACTCAATAAAATACTGAGCAGTGCAAGCAATATCTGTCTCGTAGTGCTTTGTTTCACATCGCTCAGAATGTGTAACAGTTTATGCACTAATTGCAGATCCCTCATTAAACGTAAATTCGTTCTTTTCTCGCTTGACTCCGCGATCAATTCGTACAAATGTTCTAAAAGCGATCTCAAAAGTTCGCCTGGTGCTTCGTGCCAAACCTAAAGAGAAACCAATATCTTGTGATGTTTACTCCAACGACAAGTAATAATTGGTTGATAACAAAGACTCGTACTTGCAAATCACACAAGAGATCTTGGAACGCCATAACATTAGGTATCGCACTGGTCTCCCTGCCACTGTCAACTGTACCCACGAGACTGAACGTAAGGTGCAAAATGTGACTGTTCAGAAGAGGACATTTCCTTCTCAGTAACATTGCTAGCGTTTGATATCCTCTTCGACGATCCATTTCCTGCTGAGCAGCTTGATTCGACCTTACGACGCAAACCAGCGCTTTAACAGCCGCGTACAAAGACTCTACGTCCTGGGCCATGGCTATCAGACCTGTTTAAACAAACATTGTTCATTTCTAATGAATATCTTTATTTAACATATAACTAGCCCCACAAAACACTGCTTTCATCTTTTGCAATATTGTCTATGTGTTTCTCATAAAGTTTCTCATGCTAAAAATAAATTCGGAAGTAAAATTGTTCTCTTAAGTACTATTTTCGAAAAATAGCGGTCTTTGTAAAAATGTATAATTTTCGGAAAAAAATGAGTATGACGGAAACGTGATAGAGCATTTCTGCTTCCGGATTTGTTGTTGGCATGAAAAACTATAAAAATCGCGTAGTGGATATTGCTAAAAACATTTCTTGTAGTGTGGTTTACCTAGCAATACGGAACATCCTCCTACGTTGTCGATCATCGTAGCCACGGGTCGAGGATTAAAGACACGGACACCGAGATATCCTACGACGACGCCTCCGAGTGCACGTGCCGGTCCGCTAAGATGTCCAGCCGAATTATGAAGAACTCTAATAGGCGTAGCGTTCTCGTGCGACGACATACCAAGCTATTAAAAAATTTAGTTACTATCTACAAGAAACACGCCAATGAGACGTACTTATCGTACATACTTGTTTAGCGATCGATTTATTATCAGCTCGACTGTAAACTTTTCTAATCTTAGCCAATGTCAATTGAGACATTGCCTTAGCGTTTAATCCAAATACGACCTTTTCCTCCGCGACGAGAGGCATAAACGGCTCGTGTCCTGTAACAGAATTCAATTAGAACATCGAAAAGGTATAAGCGAGCGAATTTAATATGAGATTTATGTTAGTACCTGGCAACTGCGGAGATTGCAAACTTCCCATATAATGCGGACCTAATTTAAACAACGTTGCTATGTTCTGGGCGTTGAACACTTCTTCCACTAAGTGACACGGTCCTTGTTTCCACGTAAGTCTCGAGTATCGCCGCCAGCAAGGTGGCGTGCCTATGTACCCATAGACGGGCGAGGCCACGGTCAGATTTGCTGCTCCACCTCCGGGTACTTGGGTAATGTAATGGAGCTTTTGACTGTGTATATGTTGCCCGTCCAAATACAAAGAGAAACTAGAGTTCTTTAAAACAGCGCGATTCAACACGATGGCTATATGATGCCACTGGCCTTCGTGAAGCAAATCCGGGCACCAGACTCTCGCACCGCATTCGCCAGTCCCTTCCGGCTCCCATTCACCCACATCTAAATTTTTAATCACTGATTAAACATGTATTGTATACGAAGAAGCTATCGAGGAGACTTACTTTGAGGCATCGGTGTCTCTTGCGTGGACACGATAATAGCCTTGTCCCTCGCGCTGAGTACCGCGGTTAAACAAATCAGATCCCTCGTCGATTGCGGAGTACGAACTAGTGTTAACAATCGCACGCAATGAGGATCTGTTCTAGGGTCGCTAAATTTGTCGACGCATATCCATGTACTGTAAGTTAAGCCGGTTTGCGGAGGAAATAATCTATCGCCTAAGAATATAATTATTACGCATATAATGCTATACACGATGTATTCTAATACTTCGATATTCGAAAACAATTCAGTACTCACCGGAACCGATACCACCGAGCACGCTACTGTCCGCAGCTACGACCGTAGGCGGAGTTGTACTTTGCGGTGCAACACTAGGTAAATACAGACAAGCAAATCCTTCTGCGCTCATATCGAGTTCCACGAACGGTGGCAGAGTGCAGGAACCGTGTGCGCGAAAATCCTTCGGCGTGGTCATAGAAACCAGAGTTTTGATGCGCGTCAGCGGCACGGGTCCACCTCGCGGTTTACTCGGTTCGATATCATCGAGAGAGATACAGCACAACGGGTCGCCCAAACGCAGGAATTCCCTGAAGTCCAAACAATTAACATCTGTGATGCTCTGAACGTGTTCATGGTATCTTACCTCAAATCACGTGGCTCTAAAGACTGCGCCGCAAGCCTTTCTATGATATATTGGAGAGGTTGATGCAGAGGATGCGTTTCGTCCTGCAAAGCAATTCTGCCTACTAATAACAATTCCCCAGCCATGCCAGCGTCACACATTATCTGTTGATTCCTTTCGGATCGCACCAAACTTTTTACTATCTCAGAGACGTATAATTGCAGAGCTAAGGCCATTTGCGGATTACAGGGCTCCGAGATCGATGGCAATAAATGTAACATCCCGACGACTATCCCAGGGTGAACTACTATTGGTTCGGGAGCAGGCGGACTCAGGTTCAACGAGTTTATTATCGTTCGCTTCCCGCAGCTCGGTGAATCAAACGATTTCTGCTCAACGCTGTTCTGTTTATGATTCGGCGATCTCATGCCCAAGCCTGCGAGATTTGGCTTGTCGAAGGAATCGAGAGCCACGTCGTATAAAAGTCGCAGCAGCAAACACGCGTACGCCAATGTCTTTGGCATAACGTCCGGAAACACAGGTTCCAACACGCTTCCCGTGAACAGCGTCGATAACATATTATGATAGTTTGTAGTCGGTATCAAATCTATCTCTGTGAGCTTAGTTTGCGTCGAGAAACATCCGAGAAGCCTCAAAGTATCGCATAAACTCGACTGACATATTTCGTGATGGAAAAATTTCGCGTTCGCCGGTTCGAATCGCATGGCGGTGCTTATGGTGTGAAACACGACGTGTAACAATGTCAGTAATTGTGCTTCTTCTTGCGGCGTTCGTTTTATTACATTGTTACAAGGCTCTGCGCTCTCGGACCTCTGCATGCCTAATTGATTCTCTAGAGACACCAAAACGGACATCACGTAAACGAAACCTCCAACTTTTCGGAACACGGTCCTAGTTCGATGAGATTCTCGTAGACACGCCAGTAAAGATTTTAGTATATGTGTTTTTAACACTAAGGCGCTCGATGGTGCCGAATGCATGACGCCTAGTAACGTGGCCATGTCGTCGTCCCCTCCGGCGCTAAGTATCAATTCTCTAACGATACCGAGTGCCTGATAACGGCAATCCATGTAGGGTACGAGATTGTGAGCGCAACGTGCTCCGCCACATTCCCGAAAAACGTTTGCATTTTGGACGTTGCCTGCTAACAACGTCGTCAATGCTTCCATTACTAAGGCACCCAACCGCTCATCTTCCGGGCAAATTTTATACTCTGTGAAAGATTCGAATTATTTGCATGATTTGTATTAGAAGATAGACAATAAAGCACGAAGAGATAAATACCTAATCTTTGATCCTGTGCAGCTTGTTTGTCTTTAAGTAAAGTTGCATAACGATGAAGACATGTAACGAAGACTTCTAACATACCCACTTCTCTGTACACATCTTTAAATATATTATTATGTCTGGAAAAGAGCATTCGAAATCAGTGCGAGAATGATATATAACTAATAGACTGCGGATTTGTATACATGATAACAGTTTAAGAGAAACATTTAAACATCGAAATTCAGCTTTTGATATCTTGAATAGTTTCATACGTTCCGTGCAGTATTTATAATCTCTGTACATTTTGTGATAAATGCATAAAATCCGCAGTTTAATGAGTAATAGTATATATTTTACCTGAGTATGTTGAGGAGCGTTTCCATGCATAAGATACTACAACTGGTTGAATTATTCGTCTTCAATAGTATGGATAGGGATATAAGTTCCTTACAAGGCACGAAATTAAGTTGAAACACTATAAATTCTAATAGCTGAAAGAACTTCTCCTGTATTTCCCGATTCTTTAAATGAATTTTTTCCGCGAACTGGGATAGCGTATTCTGTCCTTCGAGTATAAAATAATTGGCATTATCACTGTGATACACGCTAGATATTGCGTCGAGGATCGTACAACACAAAAGCGGTGAGTTAGACTTCACAAATACAGATTGTAATACTTGAAACGCTTGAATATTTCGAACACTTCCTCCTGGAACAATACAGTTCGATAAGATTCATTCGAGCGAACGTGTTACATTATGTATAAGAATGTTCGTACCTCTATTACTTGGTTGAGGTAGAGTAAAACCAAGCATTTGAAACAATGATCCCATGCTGGCTTGACTTGGTTTTAATTCCGTGTGGCCGCACATCGTTAAAGATGCCAGCATAAGTACTAAATTACGAATTGCGTCTTGCGCTTCCGCTCTGCTATCTTGTTCCAATCTTGATGGAGCATGCCTGTAGAATATAATATTTATAAGAAACTCAAATTCATATTAGATTATTATTATTATTATTATTAATATTACTTCATGAACGAACATAAGCCTTTCAGAATATACAAAGAAAAACAAGGGAAATGTAGATAAACTTAATGATAAATGTAATCAGTTTAAAGAATAAGAAATGGGACAAAGAGAACTGAACGAGAAAATTTTAAGTGTTAAGAAACATTATGCTTGAATATGGGGGTGGACGAAAGAAGTCTTAGTAATTGTAAAATCGGTTCACAGTATAAGACTATTAACGCTATTATGTTGACCATAGAACGTATAGTGGAATTACCTGCTTGAGAATGAAAGAGTGCTTAAAAGAATCTTGGTACATTAAAATTAAAGAACGATCTCGCGACTATGTAAAGAGCCGTTAAGGATTTTGTGTCCAAAGTTCAAGTCTAGCATTAGCCGCCTCTACTCCAAAGACACTAAGTTAGTGCAAACTAATAGCGGCTAGTAGTTATGAGGACATAGTATGATTCAACACTCCAATTGAAGAAATTTGTGTTGAATCTCCTTAAGTTGAACTACATAGAGACGGTGGTAGGGCAGCCAGATTATAAAGCAGTCTATTCTAAGTGAGGCCTGACCAGTGCACAATAAAAGTGCCTCAGTGAGGAAATGTTCTTGAAATGTTTGAATGCTATAACAATGTCATCGTCGATTCTTACTTTAACAAAAATTCCGATAAGAAGATATATCCTTGACAAGCACGAAAATCGTCGAGAAGCGTTTGGGACACCTCGCTAGAATCTTTTAAGAAACAAAACACTGTGACAAACATTTCGACCACTTCCAATGGTGACAGCTCAGGTACACGTTGCATATTATCAACACATAATGCTATACACCCTTTATCTATAATGAAAAATCATTATAAGCAAACGAAGAACATTTTTAATCCACATACTCGCGACGATATACTTACTATGAATGTAGCTCACTACATTTTGAGTAAGTCCGTGCCGGGACAAAGTCATTAATACTTCCGCCGCGCTTTTGCGCCACATTACATTATAGTGAGGGCACCAGGTAGTTATTGCTGAGAATAACAGAGTCAGATCATCCTTCCGGGCAAGCTCTTCCGCCGGGTAAGGATGACTACATAATCTCACCAATAACTAAAAACGAACGTCAGATTTACTATCGAAGAAGTCTTATCAAAACACTTAAATAGTATTTATAAATCTTTTACTTGAACAAATATTTTTTGCAATAGAATTCGCCGCTGTTTCGGAGTAAATTCGCTATTAGCGTCCGTAATATCGGCTTCCTCCTCAACCATCTCGGGCAAATCGAAAAATAGATACAGGCATTTCACCAACGTCGATGGAACAGAAGCAGTGGTCATTGCCTGATAAAATAAGCTCATGTATCAATGTTATATAGAATTCTCATATAAAAACGTGTATATACCTGTATTATAGAAGTGTCGCCTGCTGCCAGCAAATTCAATGCAGACAGCAGCATCCAACCATTGCTCGATTCCTCGCTGTTCTCAATTTCTAGAAATTTGACAATGGCACAACTTGCAGTCTCGGTACTCTGATTGCTCGCCCTTCTGCTGATTTCGAACACCATCAATTTCGACACTTGTTGAGTGAATGCCAAGATGTCCCAGAATTTTTCACTCATCTCTCCCGTTGGACTAGACCCGAACACCTAAACAAATATCAATTATTTACCTGATCTAAGTGAATAATCTAACAAAAAGGAGAATTGTTACATGTAACGCTTACTTTGCAAAACAATGGCAACATATTGTACAGTTTATCATTGCGTTCAGCTTCTGAGAGAGGATGTGGAGGATGGGTGTACTCAGAGAAAAGCTTCTTAAGGTGCATAAGACCCAGAGCAGTGTGCTGCGAATTTGTACTTCCCGTACAGTCGTCTAAGCCACCGGCACTGCTGGAACCCATTCCTCCGACGCTTGTACCCCCTCTTAGTTTACGCATTATGTTCATAGTTATTACTTGCTAAAAGCATAAAATGGAACATGGATCCCATGTGTAACGTACGAATTGATGCATAAAAATTTAAGGCTCAGCTAGACAAAAAAGAATATATATCTTATTAATATATTTTTAACTTACATCACTCATATTTTACGATGAGTACTATGCACATTAATGTATGTTATACATTCTACAAACACAGTCTACACTTATAATGCACCGATAACATTCGTATGACATACTGAGAAAGGTGTTTAGAAACTAATAACGATACAATTGTTGAATTCATGTTACGATTGCCAGATAAATACGTGAGTACTCGTAACGTTCAATTCCCAATTGATTCATTGTACGAACAGCTGATAACAATTTCTACGATCATTATTGCAACAAATAAACTGATCACAGAGGCATATAGACGTTAAACAATTTCCCATACAGAAAATGACATAACTTATTGCATATCGAACGTCGTAGCAATGCGTACGACAAATATCCAATAAAAGCTAAAATTTCCGGATATCGGAGTTCTCGGTGCGTGAACGTTAATTACGCGACAATACGGAGCACTGGATACTAATTGTGCTGTTATTGAAAATGTTCGAACGTATAACATGTGAAAATGGCACATTGTTGTGTAAGACGATTCGAGACATCATTTTTTTTCAGTTTGTCGTGAGACACGGATCGATTTTTGGTGCGCGTCCTACGAATTATTGTGGCCGTACGATCGGTGACACTATCTTCCGCCGAACGGTCAGCCGAATATTTACGTCTACGGCTCCTGTCAAAATGTCAAATTGAAGCGGAGTCGCAGTGCATTTCCTCTGTGACCGCCCACAATCCTCGTGAGCTACACCCCCGGAGACCGCACCGCGGACGTCTACCGCAAACGCAAACAATTAATCGTTTATTACCTGAAACGCGTCACGAGCCGGGAAATTCTACATTTTCTTTCAGTCAATTTGCTCTTGCGGTGAGAGTATTTAATATTTCAGTGGCAGCAGCCATCTTCATGTTCGACGTTTTCTTCGGTCCACAGCCAACGCGATACGTCGACGACGTCGATAACTATCACGTGACGGTACGGTGTTCATAATCAAGGATCTATTCACCTTTTTGAATCCGCGTTAACATCCGACTGCATCCGACCCGCGTAACATCCAAAAAGAAACAAGAATAGGATTCTTAAGCGAGTTCTGTCGATAGTAGAGTTAACAATCAGATTTTACGAATACTTGGTATACTGCTGGCTAAAGCTTTTGAAGGATATGATTAAATTTTAAGAAACCGAGAGTGCCTAAAAAGGTATTATTAAACATTTCATTTTTAAATATTTTATATTGCGAAAAACATACTATTCACATACCGTGAAGGACTTTGACAAATATTGCTAGAAATTCTTTTATAAAAACCAAATATCAACAACAGAATAACGAGATCAACGAAAGAATACCGCAACGAAACTTTCTCATAAGTCGCAATATATGTTCAAATAAAATATATATAGTATCGTTTATTTCATGTCTTCGGCTTTGGAAAGGGTATTACATTTGGTGATAAAACACCTCACTGATATGTATCAACATGTAAAATCCCATGTACAAATAAATTGTTTAATAATTTATTCGTAATTACTAGCCTACCAGTATACCAAATGTCATCAAATTCTATTAATTCTATTATTGATAGAACTCTCTTAATAAAAGTAGGATACGTTTGCAAAATTAATCACTTCTTTATTCCTTCTCATTATTGCAATATATACAAATTGCACCTATCTACAATTTTATCTTCAAACGTGTTTGGGTAAAAGAAATATTTAATTTATTCGGTGGAAAAAGTTCGAAATCTTTGTCTGTTCAGATTTCTTTGTAGAAGACTGACGTTTTTCGTTCGAACTTTGGAGCGACTCGTGCGTACTTTGCTTATCCATAGATTTTGATTGACAGGTCTCCTCTTTAATCGATTGGCTACAATTATCCGCTTGATGAGATGCACGGTCCAGCGTTGTATCAAATAATTCAAGAGCGGATCGACGTTCTTGGGACGTTTTAACTTGCGCGCCTCCGGTATCATTTAACAATTCCCACAGAGAAGGTTTCTTCTTCTTCTCCAAATTATCGCTATCAGAATTTTCTTCTTTGCCTTTCCTTGTACTGTCCATTTCCGAGACTCCTACCGCATCTTCGTTTCGAATCTCAGTTTTCCTTTCGTTATCGGCGTCTCCATCGACGCCACACAACCAGCTTTGTATTTTTTCTTCCTCTGTTTCTTGATGTTTACTCACGTAAGAGCGTTTCTCTTTATTATTAGGACTATCTTTTTTCCTAAAAGGCTTGGTTGAGCAACTTTTCATACTTGACTCATGACAATATTGAGCAGGCGGTTCTTTCTTAATTCGATTATACAAGAAACGATAAAAATCCGCATTTCTATTTGATACATACTCTTGGTATTGTACCATCGATTGGAAAATAGTAGCTAAAATGCAATATAATTAATGGTTCTTTTTATTAATTCATACTTTACTACGTCTCAACACATACCTATACTTATTTCATGTTTCACAAGATGCATATACATCTCGGCAACATCGTCTCGTAAGCTTGTATCGCCGAAAGTAAAATATACAATCGATCGACCGGCTACAGCCGCGGCCATCAATTGTAACAAACTTTTCAGCTTAGCATTTCCCCGAAAAGCTCCGCAGCCCCAATTCCCAGTCGCAACAGCCGGAAGATTTGTTCTGCAACTCCTTTCGCAACCGACAAATCCGACATAGGCCTACAAAAATTGCAATTACTTCGTAACGGATTCACCTAATTTATGTTTTGATTGAAATAGATGTTCAACCTTGTTAAGTTCCCTTCGTATATTACTTATATTGAACTGCGTTTGCGGATACGTAAAACGGAGAGCATCGATCGCGACGACAGACGTCAATCGCCTTCCGCTACTGTCCCGAGGCGTCTCGTCGTCGTAATTTCCTACCCACTGAAAAGTTTTGCTATACCCTTTGCATTCGCTGTATCGTTCAACGCCGCAAACAATCAACGCCTCGGTATCGTCTAGTTCTTCCGCAACGAGCATCGTTACAAGCAATTCTGGACAGATCACGAATCTTATTTCTTCTTGCACGCATCCTCGGCTGAGAACACCACCACCTACGAACCTGATTATTTTTAATTATTTTCAATAACAAATCTAATTTATACAATACCGATTACGAGTGTGCGACGTACTTGTTAGCGAAATCTACTTGCAGGAGTCCTTTCCCGTTTTCTATCGTACCTCTACTGGTAATGTGTAACGGTAAAAGTGTTTGTACTTGTTCCTCCCATTTCGGGCAGTTCGAGATTGGAATATAACGCCGTTGTATTGTAACTACACCTTCCGGGGCTGCTCTATGAAAATTGTAACAATTAAATATTGGTATTTTGTTAAACAAGTCGCAATGTACACACCTTTACACGTTACTCTCCTAAAATAATGTAAAATACATTTTATCTTCTCCATTAACGATCCACGCTTATTAGAGTTTCTTCCTCTACATTGTGAATACAATCTGTAAGAGTCTTCATATTAATCAGAGAAATGTGTCTGCTTGCTTTCAATCTTATTCATAGAATTCAGCGATTAAATAAAATACTGTACGTAATTAGATAAAAAAATACTTTTGGAAATTGATGTGTGGATATCTTCCGTATTCAGATTGCGGATTAGTTGAATTACGTCTTGGAAATGTACAGAAAAATGCGTTAGCAAGCAATGAGGCTATTTGTAACTGGCTAAGACTTATGGTTCGATTAGTGTGACGCTTTAAAAGGGGCACTGGACCAGTTACCAAAACAGGCAGTTGCAGAGCAAGTTGAACCATTTTTGGCAACAACGTATCGAAGAAACTCCGTGTTTCTTCCTCATCGAGTACCTTCAATTTAATATTATCGCACAGTCAGGATATCCAATATTCATCTAAAAGAGATTTAAAAATGTTACCTCAGAGAAGAAAATATGTAACGTGCTAAAGTCCCAACGTTGCGCATACAAATGATTGTAAGAGAGTATTGCAGCTTCTAGTTGGTGAGTTGAAACAAAATTCTGGATCAATGCCTGTTGGATTATTTCCCATCTATTTTGACAACGACGAGATCCGTTCTTTAACGAAGAGTGGAGGCAATTGTTATATTCATTCATAAGATCGAATTTCATGTAGCATGTTTGATTTATTTACCTCGTCTATTGGATACATACTATGCTTTGAGCATGGCATTCGTACATAGTCTGGAGACCATTTGTCTACCGGATGCGCAGGATATGGTTTTGGTACTCCATGTACAGGCATTGGTAACTGTACAGAACAATCTTTAAGTTGACACCTCGAGATAGGTACTGGTGAAACTATTCTACTTTCATTTCATTCTTACCGATATTAATACTGCGTGAGACTCGGAAGGAGAAATAGGTGGCAACTCCTGGGAACCGTACACACCTGCTCCTTTATATATTTCATCCATACTTACACCTTTCCATTCAGGAACATTGTTCAGAGGTTCTGGTTCATTTATATCGATTGACAAGGAACTTGCTTCAAAAGTAAGATAAAATAGATGATGACGAATATAATCGATGATCATAATTAAAGTTCGAGGAGAAAAGAAATTGAAGATTTGTTTAATATATCTTACAATCGTCAGAAGTTAAAGGGTTACTTGTCATGTTTTCATCGTTGAACATATCTGGAGAGACTGGTGCTTCCTCTAAGGACAATCCATGGTCCGACATAATTTCCTCACTAACAGAATTATAAATAAAATTCGATAGTGATGAAAAATAAGGACAAACGATACAATGCGAAATAAAATTAAATCTTCACATTTCCGAAAATGAGACTACCACATACAAAATTTGCTATCCAAACAAAATATCAGGTGTAAAAGAGAATCTCTGAGATATATTAGTAAATTATTCGTATTTTATGCATTAAGAAAACGATGTTATGTGTGCATATGCACATCACTTGGTCACAATTCTACACAACGTGAAATGCGAAAGTAAACATAATGCACTAAGAAAGAAATGACGTATTTTCATATTATAAATGTGAAAAACTGCATGTGCATTCTGAACATCCAATGTTTACGTTTAGTATTGAAATTGGATAAAAGGATTCCTTTGGACCTGCTTGTTGCATTTTATCTCACGTCTCTAGAAATGCAATTTTTGATTTATTTACTCAAATTTGCAAGGAAGGATGAAAGTGACCAGAGTGGAAGTGTGACTTTGCACGTACATATAGGAAAATGTTACTGTAAATAATAATTGATTCATATTTTATTTCGCTGTGTACTTTGTGAATTCCTGATTCTAATACCTGTCCATCACTTCGATGCTTCTGTTGCAAACAATCACTGACAACCGAACATTGTCAGTGACTGTTACATGCTGTTACACTTTTATGTATAGGCACTCTGTACGATTTTTGGATAATTACAGATTTTCCTTCTCGTTTATATCTTGTGTACTTGTGTGTACTCAACAGCAACAGTACTCAATGTTGCTCCATGTTGCTCAATGTATCGAGTTCAACAGGAAAACATTCTATTTGAGATGGCAGCACACGAAAACACAGTTAGGATCAGTTAGGATGGGCGTTGGAAGTAAACTGAAGTAAACGTTCCACCCTCCTCGTATAATGAATCACAATTAAAATTAATTGTTTCTTTAATTACAGTCGTTTATATTAATTTTATGATAACATGGCAAAGCAACTGCGATTACTATTATGTATTCTCTACTTCATATGCCACTGTGAGTATTAACAATTTAACAAATTTAAGAATGTATCAATTGTTGTTTGTCTACAATTGCTACAGAGTAGCTTAATTTATTAAAATACGAATCATGAAGATTTTCTCAATTATCAAATCTTCCGAAATATTATTCACCTTTCAGTTACGTATTCCGTCCAAGAATCTTGCCAAATACCATTAGTTATAAGAGGATCATGGTTCTCTTGGGAAAATGGGAGAAACACATTAACAGAAATAAATGCTGAGACGATGACTGATCGTGGATATTGCATCGATATGCTGGAGGAATATCATGTAAATTACACATTTATTTTTAAGAGCGAGCAGTGCTATCACTGTGTTAAATTGATCGTTAGGACAGTGAACGTCTTGGAGAAGCTTGAAGGTAAAATAGTTGTAATAGTTAAAAGAATTAGTAACGTTACGAGATCGTTATTTCTAAATTGCAGCGTATTGTGTCAATTTGCCTAATGGTATCGAGCCCACAGTGGATAACGTTTGTCGAGGATTGAGACCAGATCAACAACTGATAACATTATTCTCAGAAAATTATGTACCTGTTAATTGTAGATCTTCTCTCGAAGGTGTTTGGCAGTTTGCTTATCAGGTACGTATTGTGTAATGATCTTCTATAAAAATGAAGTTAACTCTTTTCTTTATTGTTACAGAATCGATTTAGATTCACAGGAGAATGTAATCATCCCGGTGCACAAATTAGATCATGCCAAACTGCAGGAACGCAATTCTTGATAACAAATCAGAAATTCAATATCACTTACAAACAGTGTACCGGCATGAAGAATACCTTCGACGGAAGTAATTATCGTTGACTCAATCAGAGTTTTGTCGCAATTTTTACTGTTCTAACTGTACTATCTTTCAGTTGTCGAATACAGTTGCTTGGGAGACTGGTTCGTGGATAAAAATCACTTTTTCGCAGTTGCGAACACGAAGGAATCGAGGAAGGATGAGAAATATCGATGTTTCTTAAAAAATCGTGACGACGATCTTTACATCGGTGTATCTATCACTGCCGAGTGCAACACTTTAAAGACAGTTGAAAAAAGCCCAGAACGTTTAAGAGTAACGCCTGTTAAAGCAGAAGTAGTAGAACCAGGTTGCAGATTACCGGAAGATATGAGCGGACAATGGATAAACACTGCCAACATCGATGCAGACGTATTCATCAATGAGACTCATATAATTGAAACTTATTATCCAGACGAAGGTCGATACAGGCGTACAATTTATGTGTGCCGCGAGTCGAGA
The DNA here is from genome assembly GCF_001652005.2 of Ceratina calcarata. Taxonomy (NCBI): domain Eukaryota; kingdom Metazoa; phylum Arthropoda; class Insecta; order Hymenoptera; family Apidae; genus Ceratina; species Ceratina calcarata. Next base: position 80,775 of record NW_017142569.1, read on the forward strand.
GATACCAGGGTGATGATGGCTAGATTAACTGTCGACGGATGGTACGAATATTTAATATGATCAAACAAATACTTGATTTATTAATTGATTTTTATTTTTAGCCAAAAAGATTACGTTTGTTTCGATTTTGTACGTCGACATCACAATATCATTCGATATCGTCGCGGTCTTGCCGTTATTAAAGATGATTTTCATACTGTATGCTCTTGGGTTCAGTTTCCTAATAAGGAGGCTTGGAAGTATGATTTACTTCTAGGTCAGTATAATATATCTTTCGAGTATCTTAGGATCGTTTGTCACAGACTTTTTTATACTTCCAGCTAGGAACCCTGTGCCAGTACGCTGTCCAGTGGCTGGCAAATATAAGTTTATACAGAAAGGAGATGTCTTGTTTGAAACTAGAATTTTGGGAGGTGTCACGTTGTCTCCTCGTCCGAATATTTATTGCAAGGAAAATATCTCGGACTTCTCCGTATGCGATACCGATCAAAAGGAAATAGCTATCGACGAAACCTACTGCTTGTCGGTAGATCATTTAGGAAGACCCGTAGATATTTACAGTAAGTTGAAATTATCGCATAAAGTTTTAAATAAGGTTGAATATTCCAAATTTGATTCTGAAATATAGGTCTGCCGGATTACAAGATGAAATGTATTGGGTTTTGGAAAGAAAATTTAAAGTCGTATTTAATAACGTTCGACGAGTTAGATCCCTTTAGTAAATATCGTTGCTGGGTTTATCAGAGAGCAGATCTGAACAAAGTTTTGATGTCTCAAGCTATCGGACCGTTTTGCGATCTTAAACAAGATGTTACAAGCAGTAATTACACTGAAGGGGCCGCGGTTGCATTAGAGATGCAGGTAATAAAATTCTTCCGTATGTCCCGGAATATGACTCGATGCAAAGATTTCTAATGAAATCTTTTACTTTAGGAATATGAAAGAGAACGCGACCAATGTCCCATGTATTTTGATGATGGGACTAATCCTTGGGCAGTAACCGAGAATTTTGTACAAGTATTCCATTACGGAGGTGGAGGTGTAAAGGTTTCTTCCTCGTATCTGTCCATACTCTCGGTATTTACCATAAATTATATAGTAAGAAGTATATTTGCGATTCACACATAGTTTTATCGCAATAATCATTTAAGAATTTTATTAGAATTAACTAGATATACAGTTTAGCAATACTTTCGATCTGACACAATTAAGTCCGTCCATTTAGTGTACATAAAGTTTATTAGATTCGTACAACAACTAACACATCGTAAATACGTAATGCATTTATGTCGATTTTATATTATAGATTTCTACTATATATCGAAACAAAAGTGTATGATAAAACTACTAAGTGCCTTTATCACATTATAACGAACAAATGTGTTTTTACAATATGAAATCTCATTTTTATTGTAATCAAATGTTTAAGGATAAGTTTTAAAATTGCGTCCATTTTAATTTCTACTTTTTACAATATTTGATATTTACTATTGTTTTTGTAAACATGTTTGAAATAAAGTACAATTTTAAATTTATACCTGAATTAAATATCTACGAATAAACTGTGAGATAAGAGAAAATTATTTTGTCCAGCTGACTTTAGGTATGTCGAAGTGTTCCGTCAAGCTGTCCAAATGTCGATTGAACTCTTCTACCCTCTGTTTATGTGTCATCGAAGCCTTTTGTTTTATCCTTTCAGTTTGCTATAAGTAAGATTGAGAAGTTAATTAAAAATATTCTACAAGTCTTCTCGATTAAATAACAGCTTACCATTTTTTCTTGCATCTTCTGAAAAGCTATCTCAGCTTTCGTACGCTTGATTTCTGTGGTCTTAGGTTTCTCTTCCTCTACAATTTTCGTCATTTCCACCAATTTCTTCTTTTTACCTTCTTTATTTTTCTTCCTATTTTCAAGCGATTAATATTAATATTGTTAATTGTTCGATAACTGTCAAACCTGATGCACTTTAAGTTAACCTACAAATATCTGTCATATACATACTTCTTACATATGCCTTGATCATTTTTTAATTTTAATGCCCCTTTCGCTGCGTACGCGTAAGGGTCATCGTCGGCCGTCGACGGCATGTTAACGTTTTATTCTGTTTTTAATTCTCTCACTTGCAACTAAAATCTCACGTTATACACAAACAATGTACAGAAACAGGACTCAGTAAGCTTAATGTGTGCTGTGTGTGTCCAACACGATTCCTGACCCCCACGTGCCGTTCATACACACTGCACAGATGCAACAATTAAATTTTCATTATGCATGCCCATTTTCTTTGTCGCGATTAGATAAGATATTTTAAAAAATAACGATTTTATCATTTTTTAAAGAGTTAATTTACATTTCTGACATCTCGAGATTTCATTTGATGAATCATGTTTCGTCAAAATTAAGTATAAACAGAGAAACTTTCTTTCTGGTATAAAAATCTTTTTTCTTATTGACTAAAATGACTGAGTTTCAGAAAAATTCAGACTGAAATAAACTGCTAGGTAGCAAACTTTGTAGCTAAGATCTTAATTCGAATTTTAATTAGAATTCATTTGTATTTCAATCGAGTTCAAATATTTATTCTTCATATCTCATTATCATTCTGTCATTTCATTAGGATTTGAAATCTAAAACTTAGATTATAAAGTCTAAGATTTAATTTAAGATATTGAGGACTTAGAATACATTTTTCTATATTTCGGTAAGAAAATTAAATTAAATCGGAACGAAAGGTCAAATTGTTTTTAAGTATCTGTCAAGCTGTCAAATGTTGAACAGACGAGATATTCATAGCACTTGTATTAATGATTGCATGTATGCATGCTGAGTGGGTCGGGAATCGTTTTTGGCAGCTGTACCCAACACGAATCAACCTTAGGCGAATGAATCGATTCTCAAATAATCGACTAAATAGCTTAAAAATCTGATACTGTTTGAAAAAGATACATTTTATTCATATCTTTTTTACTAATAAAAATTTGTTTAAAGGCAAGCTTCCATTTAAAAAATGGATTACATCGTTTTATTCTTCTTTTATATATATATGTGTGTGTGTATATACATAACACAATTGTCATGTTTAAAGGATCATAATAAATTGGTATAATATTGTTAATAATTCATCATTAATTATACAAGTTTACTCAGCACAATATTTGTGTACATATAGCAATCAATTGTTCATATCCTCTATGCCGTGATTTAATTAATCTTCATTAAATAGTTCCGAAAATGTGTACTATATGGTAATTGATATTATTTTGCGCCTGTATTCGTACTATCTACCATCGTCTCTACATTAATCGTTAAATGCTATTTGTTTTTCCGTCTCCTGATGGTTTTAAGTTAGAATATAACAGCACTTAAACTGGTTATCTAAAAACGCAATATAAAAAATTGTTGCTTAGGTCTAAGGTGCTTTGCAGGATGTATGTGTCTTTGTTATCATTCCCATGAGCGTATTTGGTTTAAGCATATTTTTTCTTTTTTATCATTCATTAAACTTTCCATGATACGATTGAATATACAACAGCTAGGACTTAAATTTAGAAAAAAAAAAGAAAATCATCTACGACAATCGATTAATCAATCCGGAATAAAATCATTTGTTGAACACTCCGACGCATGTTTGATCCCCGTTCTATCAATATCTTGGGCTCTCTTGATAAGAATGTATAAGAACATAAAATTAAATACACGTATTAACGAACACCACTTCTAGAATGTGCTATAAGCCACTGCAACGTTATATCGATATTGTCTTTCTCTTTACAGGAAATACTGTAGCAACAAATTTCACGATCCTGAATTGCCGACAAGTTCCTGAAAAATAAATGACGTGCGTTAGTGTTGTTAATCACTGGTTGCACTTCCCTGTTCCAAGTGATAGACGTACATTCTTTCTATGAGTCCGTTCTCGTCCAAAGCATGAGGTAAGTCCCTTTTGTTACCAAGAACCAGTACCGGTATACCAGATAATTGAGGTTTGTCTAGCAAGTTGTGCAACTCGTTGCGGCTCGCTTCTATCTTTTCCGAGTCTGCTGCATCGACCATGTACACTATTGCATTCACGCCTCTGCAATATCTTTCCCACATAGATCTAAACCTCGGTTGTCCTCCGATATCCCACACTTTTATAGTGACGTTTCCTTTCGTTATTTTACGCATATTGAAGCCGACAGTGGGGATCATGTCTTCGCTGAATTGTCCCGACTGAAAAAGACACACGAACAATGGAATACGGAAAATGTGCTGGCAAATCATGCCCCACTAATTATTCCGAAGCGACAGACTTGCTTCGGGATTTAAAGAGGAAAGTTTCCCAAATATTTTATGCAGAGATGCGTTAGGGCGGGTGCGAGATTTCATTAGTTAACTCGAACGGGGTATAGAATCTAACCAAAACGACACACGTTTTGTACTCTTATTCCGATGAATTTGACCGATTCAAAGCACGTACGAGCGCGAGTTGATTGCGAGTCTCGTCAAACGGCATCGAGGATAAGAATATGGATCGTTGAATCGCGGTAGCAGTATGCAAATGCCCGTACCGCAATAACATTTACGAAGGTGGTCTTGCCACTGTACTGCAAGCCGACAAGGGTGAGTTCCATCTCCTCTTTCCAAAAGAGGGATTTAAACCAGTCCAGAATCCGATTGATGAGCGCCAACATTTTTTATCGCGATCGGAGGATATCCAGCTCCACCGGTAGAATTGGTACACTCAAAGTATGCCGCTCACTGGCTTTGACATGTAGTCATTTGCACCTTCGTGTACCGACGTCAGCCCGTCAACTTCGGAGATGCAACTATGCACCGCGCTAGTCAGAAGCCGCCGCTGACTAATCGCTACTGCTGTCCACGATCCGACAATACACTGGATACGAATTTTTATCTCGCGCAAAACTGGTATGAGCTACCGCTACGAGCAATTCTATCACGGACAGTAATGATAGCCGAATGATGGCCGAGTGATCTTTTGACAGTTCGAGCATTGATGCGCAGCAGAAGACGTTCCAGCGATTCTCAATCTTGGTTTGTAGCTACCAAAAACGATTCCCGACCCACTTGCCAGACGCACATGTAACAATTATATTAGTGTTAGTGCGATGAATAATTCTATTCGACGTCGACAATTTGAGAGATGTAAACAATTTTAATCTTCTACGATTTAATCTAATTTATATAGAAAGAGCTATTCTGAATTCACGGTCTTGAATTAAGTATGTATCTCTGAGCTGCTCTCAAAGCTTCAAATTTGAAATCCTGACGAACACAATAATATTGATATAAAATGGGAAAAGGTAATTGTTGGAATTTTTGTTCACGTCCCAATCTCTAATCAATAGCGTATCTTCCTATTTGCAAGAAAACGAGAAAAGTCCAGAAGAAAAAAAGTAGTCGTTATTATGCATATAAAACCAGGCCCCAGCAATGGCCTTAGGCTTGGCCGTTTTCCCAAAAAGCATTCTTCTAAATCGGTGCAACGCGCGTTTGTAAGTCTTTTCTGATTACTTTGTTACGTATGCAGATTTAGCATTAGTTGAGTTTTATTTTCAGCAATTTTTGATATATCATTTTATGTTATCTTAAAATTAAGCCAGTGAGTAGAAATTGGACATCTTCTTTATATAGAATATAATTCATGTACAACAATATTTGAGTTCGATTGCAATATAAATAAACCACAACTAAAATTCTGAAATCTGACACTTTGATCGAGATGAAGAATTTTTATATTTCCAGTTCCGTTGCGCAGATTTTAATGAATGAAACTTAAATCAAAGCTAGAGTTCCCAGAAATATAAATGATTTCTTTGTAAATGACAAAATCGTTATTCGTTAAAATATTTTGTTTAGTCGTTATAAGGAAAGTTGGCACCAACTCTACTCTCTTGGCAATGCATAATGAAAATGTAATTTTTGCATGTGTGCATGCCAAGTGGTCGGAAATCGTTTTGAGTAGTTTTACATAGTAAAAATATTTGGTGCAAATAATGGATGATTCATCAAATAGCGAAGTAGATCGACAATCTCTTATGGGCAACTTCGTAGATGAATTACTCATCCCGTGATAACGTTATTGTTTTGTATCGATTGTGGAGCAAAGATCATGTTCTACACTGTTATGAGTCACGAAATAGATGTAAGTTTAAAATAGTGTAGCTTCATTTTATGAGTAGGATCAACGTATATATGTGGTGCGATTTCTGCCATTCGGATTTATAATGTATATTATTATATATAATATTAACTATATATTATATATATATAATGTAAATTATATATTATATATATTATTACGCAGGCATGGGAAGTAAACGAAACATAGCATTAGAAAGCAATGACCATAATGGAAATAGATGTTCAGTTGCATATATATATATGTATATATACACATATATACACAGGGGTCAGGGTGCTGGACTACTGATAGGAACAATTTAAAGGCATTAAAATAAGACGAATTGCTTCCGAGGGTAATTCATTAGTTATTAACAATTAAACATTGTTCATAACTGGATCTCAGTTACAACGTAATTTATCATCGATCTCAAGCGGAGAAAATCCTTTTGTTATCGTTGTTACCAAGGTGTTCATGGGGAGCACAGTGCGCAGTCACTACTAGAACCCCCATGCCTTATTACGTTAATGAGATGTAAATGAGGAATAAATTGATACGTAAGTTAGAAAGATGTATCTTTTTCTACGATAGAAGCAGACATCGATAGCACAAAAATCCGATATATCCGATTATATTGCGTTATGATTTTGACATTTTAAAGACATGCACAGAAAAGATCTATTTAAGTGTCTCTTCATTAAGATATCTGGATGCATTTGCTTAATATAATTAAAATAGATCTTTCCTGATCGTTTCAGATACAGGCGCTCACTTGTATTCAGGCTACATAGTTTTTTTAAGTACTGACTTAATCGATTAAGATATAATGAAACTTGAAACAGTCTTCGTTAGATAGAGCCTTCTTGTGTTTCATTTAATTCAGATCAGTAAAATAAATAAGGTTTATAAGAGTTTATTGAAATTTACAATAATGTTATTTAGTTTTACAAGTTCTTATTTATAGACTATTATATGTAATAGTATGTAGCTAACAGTGAGAGCTATAACTTTTGTTTGTAACGTTCTCTGTTAGCATCAAAATAATTAACGAGTAGCTGAAGAAATACGAAATTTGAATTTTTTGCATCCTACCAATGTATACATACATAATCGGAACCGATAGACACAGGTTGCTGTTGCTAGGGTCCCTGGATTCTACGGCTTCAACATTTTTAACAGCCGCAAGCAGTCGTAAACATGAAACCAACGAACGCCGCATAAAACGTGGTCCTTCATCGGCGGTCGGAAATACAAACAATTTTAAAATAAGTAATACTACTTGTCAGTTTCTTTAATATGGACAACAGTCTTCCGAATTTAACAACAAGTGAAACCGCCGAAGTAAGTATTCCATTTTCGACAACTTTTACTTCGAATTAAAGATAGTATCTAATAGTTAGGTTAGTTTAAATTTTGAATTGTACTCTCTACTAATACATAAATAAATGATATTTAAAATTTAATAAAACACTTCATATTGAACTACGAAAATCTAACATTGTGTTAAACATGATTCCATCCCTTCGTGCATATTCTGTTATTCTTCATAACTATTGAAATGAATTGTTAATTAACTATTATTAGTTTAATCGTAGCGTTGATTACAAATTTTTATTTAAATTTACCACAGATACCGAATTTATGAATTTATTTACAGGAAGATCCTCCTGATTTACATAAACTGACAAAAACATGTATCATGTTAAAGAAACGAATTTCGGAGAGCCAGTAAGTTGATTGAAATCTTAATTGGCATTGTTTTCTCTTACTTGTATAATTATTGTTAATAAAAACTAATTTCTTTATTAGCGAATTGATCAAGCAATACAATGATAAAGTAAAAGAATGCGAGCGTTTAAAGCACGATCTGGCTGCAGCGAAGAGTCAAGTACATAAAATAACTTGTACTCATAACTCCACGTTATCAAAAATTATAAAGTTGGAACTTGTAAGTAAAAAAATAAACATGTTACTGAAATTCTCAAACTGAGAGAAATATCTGAATCGATATCTCATCTGTAGAAAAATACAGAATACAAGAAGGATATTGAAACTCTGACCACACAAAACCAGGACCATACTGTAAAAGCAGCAGCTGACGAACAGCATATACAGCAACTAATATGCAAAATAAAAGATATAGAAGGAAAGCAAAATGATAAAATGCTACAGTATGATTTAGAGAAATCTTCGCTTCAAGGTATGCAAGGTAAATCTAAATATGTTAAACATATTAAAGAATTCTACTTTCGATTGCAGTTAAGGTAAAAGAATTAGAACAGGAGTTAAAGAGTGCTAGAAAGCTGCATGACACAAAAATAAAGAAGATCGAGAAGAGGCATACAGTGGAGAATGAAAATAGTAAGTTAAAGAAAACATTTTTGGATTTGATTTATGGAGAATTAAATTTGATTACAGAACCGAAATATAAAGATGCTGAAGTTAATACAGAACCGATTGAAGACGCAGTGATCGAAAAACCGGAACTGGTGGACAAATGTATATTGACCGACGAATGTTATAACGTGAAAAATAACGTATATCCTATATACTGCAATAAGTGTGAAATTCTCATGGAACCACCACCCGTAGAAAAAATATGCAGGGTAATATCCAGGGCGTGCCCAAAGCTTATCGAAAGAATTCCATCCCCACCGATAAGACCATTACAAGTATCAACGGGTAAGATGATTTACCTTTGTACTATTATTACCTTATATATTGTTATAAATATTATAATATATTATTACCTTATATATAATAGATTTAAGTAACGGGTAATTTATTTTCAGGTTCAAATACCGACGAGTACAGAGCTGAAAACGTGCCCTATTATACCGGTTCGACACCGATGGCAAACACGAATAACAGTAATCTAAATAATCATTCTCAAAGTATAGCCACGATCGCGTCGTCGTTGGCGATTATTCCCTGGTTCCAAACAAAAGTAGATACATTGGAGGCGAAGGTATCCTTGTTAGAAAAGAAATTAAGCAAGATGAAGTCCCAGCAGAACAATACTTATAATTATCATTCGAATTCTCGTCACGGACACGACTCAAACAACCTTCTCGAGCTGTGGAAAGCAATGACTGATTTTTATAAGAACGGAGGAATTGAGAACTTTGACATGGATGACAAGAGATCGAAATCTAGAACGAAAAGAAAAGATACGCACTCTGACTCTTGGAATGTTGAATCGGTTATGAAGAGGACTGATCTAAGTTCCAATTCTATTGAAAGGTTTAAGAAGACCAAACAGCGAAATAAATCGGACAGTTCACCGATCGTTATTGAAGATTTAGAAGAATTGGACAGTAACTCGGATGCATGCACCGATCCGTTTAATTATGATACTTTAGAATCTGAAGACATGCAACGCGTAAAACCATCCTCGTCTTCAAATGTTGAACCTACGAACAGGCTAGAGTGTGGTAAATCGGTAGGAGGCGAGACCGATTCGGGTATACTATCAGATTCTATGCAACCTGAATCAGATATGGATTTGACAGAATTAAGAAATCTAGAAACGACCATGTCCTCTATGCGGAGATCATATTGTACCAAAAATATGGAATCTACACTTGTAAAGAAGCCTGTGATAAAAGTTGCATCAAACTTAACAGAGTCTGATAAATCCATCGAAGAAAATACAATGGAGATGTCAATAAAAGAAAATGAACGTATAGCACATACAGAGCACGATAATAGAGTGGAAGAAATTGAGAATGATGATCTTATTTGTACAAGGATCACGCGAAAGAGAAAATTTGAATCTGGGGAAGTGAAGAAGTCTGACAACCGGAAAAAATTATTACAGAAACTAAGAAGCTTAAAGAAGACTAGTAAAGTAGAAACGTGCCCGAAAACTTTGCAACACCGAAATGTAAGTGAAAGTTCTCGTACCGAGAAGAAGGAAAGTTCTCGTACCGAGAAGAAGGAAAGTCTCGTAAAAGAATTATTTGCAGAGAGTAGTAACGAGGACGAATACGTGCCTAAGAAGAAGCTTCGCATAGCACACGTGCCCAAAACTGAACAAAAGTCATCACACATGAGCAAACGGTTGGTACAAATTGTGAAAAACGATATTCAAAATAGGTCGGATAATAATGATTTCAATAAATTGGACGATACAGAAAATCGTGATTCAAGTATATTGGATGATGTGGAAAATCGCGATTCAAGTATATTAGATAATACGGAAAATCGTGATTTAAGTATATTTGATGAAACGGAAAATCGTGATTCAACTATATTGGATGATACGGAAAATCGCGATTTAAGTATATTGGATGATACGGAAAATCGTGCTGACCAAGATACAGTAAATTCTAACACTGAGAATATTGTAAAGGATACTGTTCCAATGATTTCTGAGACTGCAAATTCGTTTAATGACGCAGAGAATAAAAGAGACAATACTACAGACTTGGACGGAATGGAACTAATCGAGACCACGACTGCAAATAATTCTTTAGATATAAGCAAAGTTCAAGAACCGGAACAGAGATCGAACGACAAACATTCGTCGCATACGTCGGAAATTCCTGCTGTAAGGAAAACAAGTATTAACTCTGAGACAATTAATGATATCGCCGTTGACAAGGAAGATTCTAACACAAATTGTGAAACAAAGATTATACAGACTCCGTTGATGAGATTGCAGCAGCATGTTACTAAAAATTATAATTCAAATAAAACTAAAAACAAGCAGAAGGTACTTGAGCGGGTTCATGTAGTGGATGAATTCGTGAAAAAACAATTACAAAGGCTTGCAAGTAGCGATTGGCAGACCTTCGTGCACTGGGATGTGATTGAAAAATTGAAATCTACGATTAGCGCTCGTATCATAGCAAAAGGAGTAGTAGAGTTTTTAAGCATGGAAATGGAACATCCGGAACCCTTGGACAAAAGTCACACACCGCCCGCACCATTAATGACCAGAACGCAGCAGAAAATTGTAACGTTATTATTCGATCTGGGAGAACAGAAATCCGAGGTGTTTCAATTGATTCAAGCCGCTATAGAGTACAAATTATTCAGGCTTAGTCAGGCTCTACATGTACGTTCGTCTTTCATTATTCTAATACGTCTATAAGTTCGATTTATTAATTAATTATTTTAATTCATTTAGAAATCAGTTATAGAGTCCTTATCTAGAGTGTACACGGTTATAGCGCGGATTAAAAAGGACCGGGAAAGAGTAAGAATGTTTTGCTGCGATGCCTTGTACTGTTTGGGACTTAACGCCGTGCCCGTTTTATACGTAGTACTCACTAGCTGGCCAGAAGTATTTCCAAATAATGAAACGAATTCTAGTATGTACACGTCTTGGATTTGAAGATTTTTTAATTTAAAGTTTAATCTGTTTCTTATATGTAATTTCGTTTATAGGACCATTGCTCAAATGTATGGCACATATAATTATGTCGATACAGGCCACAAATTTTCCGAAACTTAATTCCTTGAAAAATTTGTTATCGGTGTACTACAAATATCCAATGGGATCCGTGTCTACTGAAATTCTGAGCGAGCTTCTAACGCTGTTGCCAAGTAAGAATGTCCCATTTTCTTTATTAGAGATAGAGCTTGACCGATTCGAACGAATTTATTTTGCAGAAAAATGCGATATCGAAATAGAAACGGCGATTATACTACTTGCAAAGAGGGAAGGTACCCCGTGGACGTATCAAAATATTATCAAGAACGGTCTACTACCGATGATTATTACGCAGAAACTTCCGAGTAGTTATCGAGCATTTTGTCTACTTGGTAAGCATCGAGTCTGATAAATTGATAAATTAATCTCTAGACAGCGGATTTTATGCACTAATAAGAAAATGGTATCGACAGTAAATATAAGAATGTTTGTCATGTTTAAAAATATACGAAATATTAAAATATGAGTCTGTTACAATTTTCACACGATAAAAGAAATATCTATTTAGATTGCATTTTTTTCAGTAACACTATTAATGTTTTTTGCAGGCAGCCTGATGCGCACATTTCCAATAGAAGATAACGACAATTTGGTTGGGGAAATAGTGGCACAATTGTGCGACCTAATTAACTCTGGCGAAGGTAAATTTCTTACGAATTTTCGAAATTTAACGAATATAATTTTTATTTAATGACTATTTAGGATCGGACGAACAGAAAGAAGGTGTTTTCTCAGCGTTATTGAGTTTGTCGCGACACAAATTCGATACCGTGATAGCGAACACAGTGAAATGGGTCCCTTCTGCACCGCTTCAAGATCGAACTATAGAACAAATCAACGGCATGTTAAATCTGCGAACCGTAGAGTACTGGAAGGGTTATTTAAGAAAGAACAAACTATTACCGAGTATTCAGAAGAGGAGTAGAACGTAACGTGTTATTCATTAAGACTGTATTAATTGAAACTTATATTTCTAATAGTTTGACATTGAATGCTTTATTTATTCATGATAACTGTCAGATAAAATGCTCGTTAATTAATCATTGCAATCATTCTGAAATCATTGTCAATGTTTTGTATGTCTTCAACCTTAATGTAACCAGTCTGTGACTGTAGTATTAATGTCAGTTCCTTTTCTAAGTGTTAAAGCATCTGATGTTTATTGTACGTACGTGTAGCCTGCCCCTTTCGCAGGATCGGAATACAATCGTATTAATTAAATATGTACATATTGTACAGATCGTCGTAATGAGGAATTCAAAGAGAAATCAAAGTAACAATCTAGTTTTGGTAAGTCAAAGAAGTCGTTTTGTGAAGAAAACGCTTCAGTAAACTCGTTAACGAGACTTCGTTTCTTTATTCGACAAAAAACGAGGATCATTTTAAGAACATCGTTTTGTTATACCGAAAAATAAAGATATTGGTTTTTTACATTCTGGGTTTCACTAATAACTCCCTCCTTAGTTTTTCAATCAATACGAATAATTTTTAAGATTGTGCCATTGATTAACTAGTCATTATTCTTATCCATTTTAATACGTTAATGTATATTGGATGCAAATAAGGATACATTAATGAATATTGAATGTAACTGATAAGAAATGTACATACTTACATGTGTGGAAGATCTATAATCGAAATGGTGCCGTCTCTCCTAAAAATCCGCCGCAAAGCATACCTCTCCGTTAATTTTGAATACATACTGACAAAATTCGCGCAACTGATAGAATTACACTTTTCCACTCTATATATAATCGATACTAGAATAGTAATCTCGTATGAAAAAAATACGATTGCGTCGAAGTATTCTGAATGAGACCGGTACCTGAACGACTAAGTACTTTTCGTAAACCTCTTTTACACTCGCGCATGGCACAACGTGAATCGAGACTCTACGACTAATTCTACTATATATAACTATTTTATTATTATTTAGGAACAAACAACTAATTCACACACGAATTTGTTTTAAATTCGCGTTTTTCCGTTCGGGGACTGATAGCTTCCCCCAGCTTCCCCGGTGTTCGAAACTACCGTAGCGGAAGTTCTGTCTAATCCAAATGAAAAATATTTGAAAACATTTTCTATACTGAACAGTATTTTCAAACTGTATATTCATCTTTTTACATAAGAATTGTTACGCATTGTAAAGTAGTCTATGGAACTGTATTAAAGACCTTAAAACAATAAGAAAGTACAAAGGAAACAATTAATATTCACGAAAGAAATTTAACATGTCGAATTTAAAAGTATGCAGCCACCTGACGGGACTCAAACTTGCCTTCGGGCTGCTATGTACCTACTGCTACCGCGCCCCTTGATTCTCATACATACAAATCATAAATACCTAAGACGTAGCTACGAGATAATAGTAGGAAAATGTGGAGAGAGAATAAATAAACATTTCCAAATTAAAAATGATCTATTATCTCATATTGTAATGTTACAATAATAATTCGTAATATTTACATTTAACTTAGAATGGCGCCAATATCCACTGGTTGCCAGGTTATTACAATGCTTACTTGCTTACATCGTGCACGTGACTGACAGTTGTTTCTGAAGTTAAGCACCGAAGTTGTTAATTTATGAAAATAAAGCCGAGCTGTTCGATTACTTTGTTCAGTTACTGTAAATGAGAGAAGTTATGGATAAAAATACTCAGGTTGAAGAGGATAATGATGGTAAAGACTTTCATGTATAAAAGTCAGAATATAAAGATGTAACTTAATAACATATAATTACAGAAAATGATGTTTTTCAAAATACTATACCATTGGTGAAAGATTTATTTCATATTTATGGGAAGGTTGGAGAAGGAACTTTCAGTTCTGTGTACTTAGCAACTTTAAAATCATCTGATGGTTCTAAAAAATTTGCATTAAAACATTTAGTTCCTACCAGACATCCTGAGAAAATAGAACGAGAATTACAATGTATGCAGCAGATTGGGTAAGTTTCAGTATTATTTTATTGCAATAATATTTATTACATTTTATACATTAATAAATAGAATTAATTCTTTTAGTGGAAAAGATTATGTAGTTGGATTAGAATTATGTTTACGAAACTTTGAAACCGTAGTATTTGTAATGCCGTATATGAGACATGATAAATTTTCGGTAAAATGTTTTGTTTACCCTTATGTACTGTCAATTGATTAAAAGTTAGAGCAGAGGAGTAATAATATATATTCAATAGGAATATGTGCAAGAGTTGACTGTTCAAGAAACAAAGGAGTATATGATAGCATTACTAACTGCATTGCGGAGAGTTCATAAATTTAATATTATACACAGGGATATTAAACCCAGTAACTTTTTATATGATAGGTGCAATAAAAGGTAAAATATAAGCTATTAGAAGCTTAATATAAGCTTGTAGACACGTAATACATTAACTCTCTATCCTGTAACAGATACTTGTTAGTTGATTTTGGATTAGCTCAAGAGTATGTAGAAGAAAAGAGGTGTAGCAATGTTAAATTAACCAATTCTGAAATACCAACTGTTAAGCGAAAGAGAGTAGATGAGGTAAAATGTTAATTATTTACAGTTGTAATAAGTATTTACGTGCACAAAATTTACTTAACATTTTTTAATATCATCTTAGAATAGCATAAACTTTTCTTTTAAAACGAAGAAAAAGGATGCAGAAAGCTGTTATTGTTTTGGAAAACCAAGAGTTTGTTCGGTATGTATGTTAAGGCCAGAGCAAACAGCTCCAAGGGCTGGTACGCCAGGCTTTCGTGCTCCTGAGGTTCTATTGAAACATGCTTCACAAACGCCTGCTATCGACATTTGGGCAAGTGGAGTGATGATGTTGTGTATTCTAAGTGGTACCCAACCGTTTTTTCATTCACCCGACGACTGTACAGCTTTAGCAGAAATAACAACTATATTTGGATCCAATAAAATGCAGCAATGTGCACGTAAATTAGGTATAAATTACTTTGTAATTTATGTTCTGTGGCATATTCTCTTTTCTTTTCTCTTTTTTCAACTTATAATTTCATTTAGTTTTTATACTTCGAATATTTTTGTTACAATTCAGGAAAAAAAATTATTTTCAATGAAGATATACCAGAGACTGATATCATATCTTTATGTCAGAAATTACAAAAAAGAAATAAGTGTTCATTAGATAGTACAGATCATGACACGTATAAGAAGGTATTTTTATATATAATTTACTTTTTATTTATAAATTGATTAACAGAGAATTGCAGTATATTTTCTATATCGTTAAATGAGACATTACTAAGAATATTATATTAAAAAGAACTTATTGAACATTTTAAGGTACCGCCGAGCACCCAATTTCCAAAGGAAGCTTATCATCTTTTGCTAAAATTATTAGATTTAGATTACAAAACGCGTATCACTGCGGATCAAGCCTTAAATCATCCATTTTTGAAGATGTAATACATATTTTTATGATCAAAATTTTCTTATTACATAGCCTGAACATATTGTCATAAAATTATATCGTTAAAAATTTATAAAAATGCAATTCCATATTGCATGTTATGAAAGTTGTACACATGTGTACAACATGTATACAGAGATTTATTATTTTTTACAAATAAATAATTAAAATTTTTCACAAATAAATAATTTTTATATACTCCTTTCAACATCAACATTACTCAATATTTAAACTGTTAATAAATGCAACATTTTAACAACTTATCTACACGTAAAAGAAGATACTTAAATATCCGGTCCTTTTTCATTACATTGTATACAATAAAAAATAAAATTGAACACACAGTTTAGGCACTTTGTGATATGAAGTACATATCATTAGGAAAACTAAGTGTTTATTTATTTGCTTTGTATGCTTATCATTCGACGTTCTCTAAATTATCCGTATTCTGTGACGATTGCGATGGTTGTTGTTCATTTTCATATTTTCGAATAAGTTTCCATTCTGCTGCAGCTTCCAATGCTTTCGCAGCTAGGTCTTTTATCCTCTTATCTTTAACTGCTTCGTCTTTTGTAAGAGCCATTAGAATCTCCATTACATCTGTTTCCACTAACTTAGCTGCAACATCTACAGCACCTTTCATCATGTTGTAAGCAATTACGACGCCTCTATGTTGTAAGTCAGAATTTGGATTAGCTAATAAATAGCGTAGTGATTCCAACCATTCTTTTGAATCGAAAATTTTGAAACAGGCTTTTACACTAGCTGATGTTAACATTGCTAATGCTCCTGCTGCTGCTATACTTGTATCTAGATCTTCATATTGACAAAGTATGACCAGATATTTCACTCTGTCATTCTCCTGTTCGAAATACTTTATCGTGTCTTCGCACATCATTAAATTATTTACAACTTGCGTGGCTGCACGCGTCAACATTTCATGATCCTCGTACATATAGCTTTCAATCTTCTGGAAACCTTCTTCTTTCAAAATTCGCTTCCTAACAGCATCGTTAACACCAGCCAAGTTGCATAAAGCCATTAAAGCTTCAAAGTTCTCAAGAGCACTACATTCGGGGTTTAAAAGATTTATGAATGGTCTAACTACTTCCATTATTCTTTGACCAGGGAATGCGACCTCCGGATTTATTGTAATTCCTAAACGGGCAAGAGCTTGCGATGCTTGTTTCTTTCCTTTCTCCGTACCATCTAACGCTAATGGTAACAGTGCTTTTGCACCACCCTGTTGAACGACAATCCCCCGTACTTCGTGTTGACTACAAATCGCATTAAACACGCGCGCTATCAATTCTTTGCTGTTCTGGCTTTCTGTTTTAGAAAGTGCAACTAACGCAGACGTTACACCAGCTTTAGCTAGCGCAATTACTCTTTTGTTCACAAAATCTGGATCATCAAGTTCATGTTCTTCCGGTATATGCTGCTTCGCAAACTTTGCCAATTCAATCATTTCTGGTATAATTTCTTGTTTATCGTAAGCATTACATAAATTCACTAATGTAGTAACAACACCGTAAACTACAGACTGATCTCCAGTTTTAGCTAGCTCTATCATTGCCTGAATCGCTTCGCGATCTTCAATCACTTTCTCTTTAACTTCGGCATCGAACGTAAGATACGACAATCCTTCCACTGCCCACTTTCTCATATCCTTTTGCTTTTTAGGATTGATTAAGAATCTTCTACAAGCTTCGGCCAATTTCTTCGTTGCTCCATCAGCAAATGGTCTGATCGTAGCATCTGTACCACCTGAACCACCTAATTTACACAATCCTACCAGAGCGCGTACTCTAATAGAATCGTCTTTCGACTGATACAATTTCTTCAATATGTTCACGCCTTGATTAACAATCGCAGTAACTTTATCCTTTTTCGATGCAGCGGCGATTATACATTCACAAGCAACCTTTTGTTGTAGTACGTCATCCGTTCCTGCCATAACAAGTATCATTTGCAAAATACCTTCTTTAGCAATTATCGAATTTCCCACATCTAGTGGACCAAGCAGTAGGGTTGTTATAGCGACTACAACGCGGACCTAATTAAAGTAAAATATAACATAGAGTGTTACACAATTATTGTTGCAAGATTAATAAAAAGAATGTAATAAAGAACAACTTATTACCTTAGATTCAATATCTGGTGTAAGTAGTTTATCTTTAACATATTCATCAATGGCATTTCTGAATCTCTCCTTCGCTGCATCGTAATACATATTATCATAAATTCTTGCAAGACATACACTTGTTAAAGTTCTAGTGGACGGTGTAATATCCATTGAGGATTCATATTTAAATTCTTCAAGTTCACTCGCAACTTCCATTAAACGTTGCAAACCACGAAGATCGACTAGTCGTTCTGCCCAATTTAAGGCGGTGTAATGAATGTTGCGCATAACAAGTTCTATGAGTGCATCTCTAGCCAATCCAGTAATTGTTCTACTTGTTACGCTATATAATAAGCAAGATAAAATAGTATCTATTTCCTTGTTATATTTATCGCATAATTCTTTGATCGGTTTCGACTCTGGTTTGTTCTCCATACCGCTGTATGTGTTCAGTACAGTCTGTAACATACAGTTATAAATTATCTTTTTGTTTTAATGGAACATAATATTTTTTAATACTTGATTCATTTACAAACCTGTAGGCAATACTGAGCAGCATTCACTCTTTCTGTGAGTTTACTGTTAATCATTTCTAAATACCACGGTATACCAATGTCTTTTATGATACTCTTTGTTCTATCAATGTTATTTTTACACAACTCGGCAATAATCCGGATACCAGTTGTCACTATTTCATCGTTTTTCTCAAGTTTCAATATCCGCGTTATTTTATTAACAATTCCTTCCTTAAACATAATTTCTGCTCCTGCTCTTTCTCTGGCAAGAACAAGCAAATTGTTCATTGCTGTTTCCCGTTTTTCATTATCACTATTTGCTTCGAAAGCTATGTTCATCATTTGTGATACCTACAAAAAAGAATAATTACTGATAAAACACAGTATCTCATTGAAAAACATTATCTTGTGAAAATGTTGTATGTAATTGACCACTATAATTTTTTAGTTTCACGTCATATAAAATCAGTTAGTATATGTAAAGTAATTTTGATGTACAAACCTTGGCACTGACACGAGAACTTTCTTTATATCTCTCTTGTACAATTTCATGTAGCCTTGCAGCAATAGGTTGAATCGCCTTATTAGTGGGATCAGCAGAAATGATATACCTGGCATCACGATATGCTTCTTCAAATCTTTTTAATGCTTCCAAAGCTTGGCATCTACGAAACAACGCCTTAGGATCGTTTGGACATATTTTAAGGGCTTCGTCGCAATCTTTCACTGCCTTATCATATTCTTCCTGTTTTAAATACACAGCAGCACGATTTTTATAATATATTGCTTTCTCAGAGTTATCTTCTTTCTCAAGTTTTAGTGCATTTGTGTAACAATTTAAGGCTTCTGACCAATTGCTCTTATTGAATTCTGCATTGCCCTTTTCCTTCCATTCGTGTGCAGTTGTTACTTTCGTCAT
>NW_017142569.1:100884-102164 GCF_001652005.2 Ceratina calcarata
ACTAAAAAAAATTTCACTTATTATATTATTAAGTAAAAGAATTCTTTTGACAAGAAGTATATTTTTGCAAACTAAATCAAGTCGACTACGATGTTGCTTGATGTTTCAACTTTAAACGAATAAAGTGACATACAAACTACCAAACTATTGAAAAATTGTCAAGTATTATTACGTGTGTAGATTAAAATACGTACAAGGTAACTTTTTATCGTATAATATTTATATTACAAAACTTCTTTCGATGTTTTGCAAATACCACTCCGTTAAAAGTTTAATCTGCAACTTGGGCTATCGGACAGTTTGAATGCAATACTGAGACTGAGGCTGATATTCGTTCTGCATCATGTTAAAAAAGCCAGAGAACTGTCCAGACGTTACTAGAGTCTGTTGCACGTTTATTTTAAGCTACCTCCGACCCACAAGCAAACGAAAATAAGATCGTTGTATTAAAATAGGCTTCACCTATACAGTAACGTTGTTATAAGTATTGTTTACTCAACCTAACTATTCTAGAATTTGTAATCATTTGCATAATTTGATTCGAATACTTTAATTGATTTCGTACGATAAGTTCGTAAATTAAGTCTAAAGAGGTAGCATAATTAATCCTTTAAATATTGATGTCAATTCTTTCATAGGAAAAGGTACGAACGCGGTATATATCGTATATATAGCGTCCTGAGAATAATTGAGAATGATAGGAGCCTAGGAGCGCAATCGGCACAGTAGTGGGGGTATAAGATTATTTAAACCACTTTCTTATTTGTTTCTATATTATGTATACGTATTGACTAGTATTGAGCTTTATAATTATACAGCTCAATGATTATACGATACATTATTACGTATCTCAATTGTATTAATTGTTTGATCAATATCAGTTGCACCTATATCTTTCTATAGTTAACTAAAAATTTTGAACATTAAAGTTTTATAACAATTAACAAAGATATGCTGTAATACCTATTAATTTTTAACGATTGAAATTAATTTCAATAGAAATTTGGTACACAGAAAGCAAGAGTATTGGAAAAAGTATTTTATTCATTTTACGTTTTTTTATTACATTACATTCTTCACACCACAGTTGTATTGCAGTGACGTACAATGATTTTGACTTATTGTTTCTAAATTTTTCAATATGATGTATGAGTTTATAATTTTCCATTAGATACTTCTCATTCATTAATTAAGATTACTATTAATTTGGAAGTTATGAGCGAAATTTGAAATTGAATTTTTATATTATACTGCTAATGATAATATTACTCGTAATAGAA
>NW_017142569.1:104112-106454 GCF_001652005.2 Ceratina calcarata
GTAACATTATATGTTTCACTTTTCACCGTATTAAACTTGATTTTACAAATTGCGCAAGTAAATGTTATATCAAAATAATTTTCTTTCAATCACAAGAGTTTCTGCGACAAACCCTGGATCAGCAATGTATGGTGATAAATGATCGAGAATGATCTAAAAAATGTTTAATCACAAGAATCTGTTTAGAACACAACGCGAAATCATATGAAGATAAGCTACTTACATGATAACTGATTAATAAAAAATACAGTACGAATGATGATAACTGAAATGCTGCGAGGTTACGATAGAAACGGAAATTTCGTCGTTAACAAAATATGACAAGAGAAATGAGTTATTTTAGTAGACTATTGTTGTTCAACGTTTCAGCTGCCTCTAGTTTCTGTCGATGATGCCTCTTCACCTCTTTGCATTTTTAACCACTCCACAAATTCGTCGAGCATCACTGGCCCTGTAGAAAAGCTTATGCAATAAATGTAGACAATCAAACGGGTATAAGCATTAATAATGTTGCGCAATTACACACATGCTCCATCTAAATCATAATTGGATAAATCGTTATTGATTGTACGAGAAAATTCTAAAATGTTGCACCACTGATCTTTATTAATCACTTTGTACTTCGATTGATCTAGGAACTGAGCAAATTGGGTGAACAGTGGCCAATGTTTCCCCAAGAGTAATTGTAACATAACTCGTGCTGTTTCCATATCCATACTTCTTTGATCTTTGTCCTGAAATATAATAAGCGTTTATACATGTTTACGTGTTTTTAGTAAACGTACAAAACGTGATACTCACTCTAGCAAAATCATAAGCATATCTGTAAATTCCCTTAAATGTATGTGGATCATTTAACTGATTCCTTAGGTACTCAAGTTTTTGTTGTATTTTACTAATAGAGTCACACTGTAATTCCGAAAGGCCTTTCAACCATTCGCTTAGCGTGAAGAAACCCATTTGCCTCGCGTTCATTTTATACGCGAGAACAAGCATCACCACGTTCTCAGGTTCTACACCGATATCCTCACAAAATTTTTCCATTCCCTCAGGGCCAAGGTTGTCTGAATCATCGGGTGTCGTGTATTCCCTAAACCATGTGATACAACGCTTTTGGGAAAACGTTGTAGCACTTGAAACATCTTCTGTTTTTCCATAACGTCTTCCACTAAACAAGAGAAACATAATGTTTATTCCATTTAATGTAGAAGAATTCTATGAATTAAAATTGATAAAAAATCAATAAAGTTTTACAGAATAACAAGCTTTTTAATAAATTGAAAATAAAGTAATATAATTTACCTAGAGGTATGTCTAAGCCTTTTTGATGGATGCCTCGATATACCCTCTTCATGGGCACTAGGTGACATTTCAATAGATGTATGATGATTTGTGCTAGAGGGTGCTCTACGTTTGCTGCGTGGCATCCCTCCTTTAACTAAAAACGTAATTTAATATACATGTATGTATACAATCATAGCATACTCTGTTACTACAATTTATATACATATATTGTACTTTCTAAGTAATTAGCGTACAAAATTAATTGTACATGTATTACTAAATAATGAATATATTAAATCTATACTTTAAGTATATTCTAATTCATTTGTACAATGAACTCATTGACATAAATCATTGACAGTTGTTAAATATGATTAAATTTCCTATGTACCCAAAATTATGGCATTCAGATAATCAGAACAAAAATTCAAGGTGACAGAATAATCATAGTAATAGATATAATCAACAATCAGCATACAAAAGCTATTTATATATTTATTAAGAAACATGCAAGGATAATGAAGAACTTACTTACCACGCAGCAATGAGGTGTAAGTAATATAAAAGATTAGTAAAATTCAAAGACTCCGTGATATAACTGACGTATATTGTTTAAAATGACATCCTTTCGTCTCAAGGAGCTGAGTTCGAGGTTAGGCTCGTTAATAAATTGCAGTATCAAATAATTTTCAATGTCTCTTGCTTTCGTTTCAACCACTTTGTACATGTGATGTTGCAAGCAAATACCTAAGAATTGACGCAAATTTCTGCGATGAAACGATCCTGGATTATATTTTCAACACGAAAATAGTAGGATCAAGTTTGCATGTATCACAGCTGATGTACGCGAATTATATTTTTTGGCAAGATCAATTGCATTGTGACATCAGATTTTGAAGGAATGGATCAATGACTAGAATATTATTATGAAGAAATACATAAAATTACAATGTGAACTGAAGAGACCCTCCCTACCTTGTTCAACGAACCACTAGAACAATTGTACCAGAAATGTATTTCTCACAGTCCAGCATAAACATTAATATAAAACTTGCTTT
>NW_017142569.1:108167-112832 GCF_001652005.2 Ceratina calcarata
GATAATGAAGAACTTACTTACCACGCAGCAATGAGGTGTAAGTAATATAAAAGATTAGTAAAATTCAAAGACTCCGTGATATAACTGACGTATATTGTTTAAAATGACATCCTTTCGTCTCAAGGAGCTGAGTTCGAGGTTAGGCTCGTTAATAAATTGCAGTATCAAATAATTTTCAATGTCTCTTGCTTTCGTTTCAACCACTTTGTACATGTGATGTTGCAAGCAAATACCTAAGAATTGACGCAAATTTCTGCGATGAAACGATCCTGGATTATATTTTCAACACGAAAATAGTAGGATCAAGTTTGCATGTATCACAGCTGATGTACGCGAATTATATTTTTTGGCAAGATCAATTGCATTGTGACATCAGATTTTGAAGGAATGGATCAATGACTAGAATATTATTATGAAGAAATACATAAAATTACAATGTGAACTGAAGAGACCCTCCCTACCTTGTTCAACGAACCACTAGAACAATTGTACCAGAAATGTATTTCTCACAGTCCAGCATAAACATTAATATAAAACTTGCTTTACAGATCAGTCTATAAAAATAATATTAAACGTACTGTCACCGTCATCAAATATTTAACTAATCTATTAATTTAGATGTTTTTTACTACCTAAACGCTGCTCAGTTAAATGGAATTTTTTTGCAGCTCAGCTTTATTTCATTTTATTCCCGTTTCAAGACTAGAGATGGCGTTCAGAATCACTAATCGTGATTTTCACGGTGATCACAAAATCGCGATCAAGATCCATGCGATTATACTTGATCATGACCGTGATCATGATTTTTTATTATAACTGGACTTGCTATAATCGCGATATTCATATTTGTTAAAGTAGTTTGAAATAACTTTTGATTCTTAAAACATCCGATATGATTTAAACAATATTTCTACTTATTTTAAAAAATAAATATATTAATACTTCTTTATTTTATTATCAATTTAAGGGATTCGGTAGCACCCTGAAGGCTTGTTTAATGTTCGGCAGATGGCATGACCGACAAGTTACCGCGTTTCATCTATGGACCTGACGGATGGTGCATGAAATAGGTGCATGAGGAATGCGAGAGGATGGATTTTCGAAGACAGAAGCGGGAAGCAAGAGCCGGCATATTAGGGACCCCTGGATGAATAATCTTACCTAATGTGACTTAACTTATACCTCATGAGAGATAACGCGCACACCATCATCGTATACGTTATCGCTTTTGAGACACGGAGTTCGTCCGCAAATCCCGATACTCTGGCAGAATATGCCGTTTGATTCGTCTCAATCCGACTTATGGTTCCAGAGACATCGTCGTGTGAAGAGAGCCATAATTTTTTCGGCGTCGCTATTGTTGTCCTTCTCGCACGTAGTCCGACTAACGGACCTACCCCAATCTCCACCAACCGGTCTAGACGCCAGCGAAACTAGGTCACTATGTCAGTAATAGCGAACGCTGCACCTGAACTTTGGGAACCCATATCTCCGAAACGAAATGAGATATTGAGATGAATCAAAAGCAAGTTCTTTCGTCTAAGCTTTCTCTATCAATTGAGAGGTTGTCAATAAAAAATCAATTTCCTTGTATTGCTAAAGCGATCGGTAGCGGGAGCGTACTTGCTCCTCCTTCATTTATCTATCATCGCGCAGGACTATTCGGATGATCTAAGAAGGGATGATTCTGGATCTCAATTTCTCACCCTCAGGATTAGTCATTTGGTCAAGTTATGAAATAAAAATGTCAACATCATTTCCATTCATTCTTTAATTACAATTTATTTATTTTTACAATAACTTACATTGAAGTTAGATTTGAAACTCTTAAAAGGGATTTAAACGAGAAGGAAAGGTGCGGGGTTATTTTTCAAGGTTTAAACAACATATTTTTATCTAACAAATTGAAACATTAATACTTAATACCGACAAAATATATATCGGTTAGTATGTCTAGGTGGAGAATGCAATAGTACATTATATGTTGTACTTTTTACAATATTTCTTTTTTCTTCCTTAATATGCGCTAACGATTAAAGATATAAATAACAGTTCTTAATATGTACACGCATGTATCGGCGCCGGCTGCAAAGCATTCAATACGGAATATCAGAAATACTAGTAAGTGCAGAGATGTTTCGGTGTGTAATAATTAGTGAGGACTGTTGCATCGTGTTTTCAGTTCAGTGTAATTAGAAGTACAACTTGATAATGTTACTTCCTTAATGTTCAACTGTATACTTCTTGAGATTATTGCCGAGAGTACACGTTATTTCTGTGGACTTTAGTTTGAAATTTCTCAGAGTAGCATTCATTTAAAATTTAAATCATCTTTATTGCTCTCTTTTATTCAAATTTTCCAATGAATATATTTATTATAATCTGCATTCACTCTGTTCAATATATTATTGTACGTATTTCACAAATTAATACACTATTATACATACAATTAATAATTAATTAAACTATCAAATACCTTTGATGTCAAAATAGATACAGCGATGTTATGAATATTTCATCTTCAGTCTCTATTTTTTTTAGAGAATCAGGTACTTTTCGCGATGTTTAGGACATCCAATTTTGCTGTTGAAATTTTTCGACACGGTCTCGTCAGAAAATTGCGGACTATTTGTGTGATGTACGAACATCCGCGGCCGGCCGGTCGTTCTCTCTGCGTCGTGTTACATACCAGAGCAACGCTTCATTCATCATTCTGGGCAGAGTACAGTTTGCGGATTCTGTATTCGTTTCCGCGCGGCGAGAGCGACGGCACTTCATTCTTACGGATTATGGACCATTCACACTTTTCTTTAATAAAACGAGGTCTAGCAGCTATTCGAGGATGCACAGCTCACCCATATTTCTCGTCTACGCTCGCACTCGTCTGGACTAGAAGTTGTCGGAGCCCTTCGAGATCCGTTTCACATGCTTCTTTAAATTTTTTAGTACGGCACTGAATCTTGAGTCGTTTTTCGAATGCAGAATTTCTCCGCCTGGTACGTAAAATATTTTCGCCGCTACGGTAAGTGTGAATGGACCATAACATCGGATATGCTGAGAGACAGGTCAAACTACGAGCCGAAGCATTTGAAGCGTGTCAGCTTCCTCGGGCCCTTATTTGTGTTTGCCTGAATTTTCATGGTCCCGATTTTTCTCGTTAGTCGAGATTCCTCGCTGCCTTCTTTTCCTGTCGGCTCGTCAACAGGGAACGAAAAATAAAATATTCATCCCTTTTCCGTGGGATTTACAAAGTAACAGAGCAACGTGCAATAAGCTTCCGTAACGCTACTTTCGTATGAAATTCGCGGACGTTACAACTAGGAACACAGCTGAGTTGACAATCAAGAATGTTTTCATAGAGTTCAGACGATCAAATGCCTGTCCCTTGTTTTCGCTGCATTCCACTTTTTGTATTATACATACATTCGCGGTGGTGCGAGATGGAGTATACCGCATCGCTTCAACGAAAGAATAAGCAAAGTTCTGAAGTTCGTAATGAATAATTAAAGTTGTGCTGCACGGGGAAAGTTGAGTGTATCCTACATTTTAGCAAGATATCTCTTTTCCTCTTAAGTCGCAAGGTTTCTCTGGTTAAGATTTGTGAAATCGTTTCATACGTACACCGAGGAGAGATTAATAATGAGTGGCAGCTGTTATAGTCATTTACCTCCGACCTCCTCGGTGCCGATTATCGCCTATTGTGTTTTGAGCTCCATTGAGCCCCAGTCGCTGTCCCAACGATTACACATGCACTGCCAGTCTTTAGTAGTATCTAGTATCTCCTCGGTGATATATACAAAAGTTTATTTTATGTTACTAAGGGATGTTTTCACTATTTACAGAATTACATTGGTTTTCCCATCATGTAACTCATTTAATTTTAATACTCGAATTACTTTGTATTGTAAGAAGAATCTTTATTGTTTTTCTTTATCGCTCTATAAAAGTAGTCTAGCCCTTGCCGTTTCGATGTAGGGAGGATACAAGTAGACAAATATTTTTACATTTTGCATTTTGTTAGATCTTATTTATGATGAATTATGAGAGGTATCGCGTTACTGTATCAGGAAGTGTTCTCCTCTTGAATGTCAACGTCAAAGCCGTGACATGATCGACTGCGAGAGGTAGCCAGAGTTGCGCTTGCGAAATTTAAAGGCATCGCCATCCGTTGTCCGGGATAATTAAATGTCTATTGGAAATTCGTCGGGGAGGTGGCGGCCTCGTCTATCCGTCGAGAATTGATTGAATGCTTCGACGAGCTCTCGTTCACCATCTTGAATCACAGGTGTCTGCCGCCGGCAGATCCATTCTGTCATCGCAACGAACTACTTTTCCACCATCGAGGTAGACTTATCGTCGCGCACTTAATTAATCAAATGGGTATCACTGCCTAGTATTCATGCGGAGTTCGAAACCCAGTTCCTGATGTTTTTATGGGCGAGGTCTCGCGGCACGCAAATCTGCTCTTGACTTGCATTTGTCATCCTAATTGGTATAGGCAGATATTTGCAAGCTGCCGTGAATACGAACTCGAGAATTTCGTCCGTAGACTTTTCGATTAATTCTCCGATTCAAATTTATAATATCCCATATTCCGTGCGAGGGATAAAAAAAATGATTTCGTGGGAGATAAATCAATACTTGTACAGAGTACAATTTTTTTTA
>NW_017142569.1:115947-131756 GCF_001652005.2 Ceratina calcarata
TAATTGGATATTTCCTTCTATACTTTTTAGCACGTAGCTATTTATTATCAGCATTTTTCTTCCGATGTCTGATTTCTTTTTAATTGTAAGAAATGTGTTTTTCTAAGGTACATAAATTTTTAAGATTGACTGTATAGCCAATACTTCCTTAAGTTGTTGTTTGTACGAGGAACATATTGGTGTTTCTTTAGTATAAACATTTGAAGACGAACGTTACTCGTAGCGGCAGCATCGATTTGTGCAACAGGGTGAAGACACAACTCTGAACTCTTGGCGAAATTCATTGTCCATTGTTTGTTCTTTTGGAGAAACCTTTTCTTGAGATACGCTGCCCGTTTTGTAACAGTCCACTTTCGCGAAGACGGAACTTGAATTATATACAACCGCGCTACCCTCTGATAATAACCCTCGTTTCGTTTCGTGTCGTCGCAGTTAGTGCAACGTGTATCTTTGTTCGCGAAGGTAGCTACACTACACCAGACGAACTGGAGCTGTTTCCAGAGCCACTTAAGGATATTGTTCTCTGGCAATTGGTACATACTGCGACCGCGGATGCTGCAACTTCGTCAAGAGAGACGTAAAGCTGCTTACGGGCAAAGATATTTATTGTCAAGCAACAGTAGACGTGCGACGCGCAATGGAGAAAGGATTTTAGATGGCCCATAGTCTTTGCTCATAGAGAAAAATCAGAAACTGTAAATGTGTACGTTTACAACACTTTTACAGTATTAACAGATAAATTTCGTGCTCGACAATGTTGCACACGCGTGGTCGAGTTTCCATGAAATTAAACATATACATAAACATTGGATGGGCGTCGTGGATGAGCAGATCGATCCCGCTTAGTGATCGACGTTCCTGTCATAGGTTCTGGCGGGTAGCTGACAGGAAGATCGTAAAATGTCGAGGTAAGGGTTACAAGTAAAGCTCGCCACTGTCGGCATTGATGAATTGTTAAAAGCCTCTCTGAATATTCGATAGGAGAATGGAAAATGCATGTTTTGTTCTCGATGTGCAGCTGTGCTTGTCGAGAGCGTATCATGATACCCAGCTCTGACTGCTTCTGCCTGATGCTGTATGAAACCGTGCCCATTAATTCACAAGTTTGAAGTGCAACTATCATGTGTGTCAATATGTACAAACTTGTGTACTATTATATGTCTCTCCTACACTCAATAGTGATTACAATGAAAATCTACTCGAGATCGTAAAATTTATTCTCATTTATGACCCAATTCGTGTTGTTGACAAATTAGTTACATTTCAATCGCCGAAGATCGTCCCTCTTATGGAAAAAATGAAGTCATTCTTGTTACCAGAGAGATCGTTAATCTTATTCGTGTGTAATAACGTTTTAGATGGGGCTTATATGATCGACCGAGAACGTGTACATTAATTTCCATGTTCATTCCCTGGAGGTACTGATAAATCTGAATGAGTGGATATACACGATTATAGAGGAAACAACCACGGGCATAGGCGAGCCTGAAAAGTTCCCGCTTGTCAAGGTCTGACATTGATTTGTCCATAAAAATCTCGTGAAAAAGCGGAAAAATATTCATTCTCTCTGGGACTTCGCGTATGTAAAATAGTTTGGGCCGGCGAGGTGTACAATAGTTTCTGTTAAAAAAAGTGAGATACGGTTTGATTTCCAGAAAAATGAAGGAACAATTTATTAATAAAGTATTCTTCGGGATGCTTCGCGAAAATTTATGTATAATAGAGATGAAAGCTTGAAATGGCATGTGAGATTTAAAAGTGAAATATATTACCTTTTTTTTACCTTAAAGGTAAGGGAGAAATAAGAGGGAAAAGAAAGGAATTCGTGGGCTGTTAAATTTGCATTCGGATAGAAACAAGTTTTCCTTCTAACTGTTCCGCATGGTACGAGAGGCGAGGCTAAGCCCCAAAGGTGGATACCTTCTAGCTATGAGTTTTTGTACTGAGTAACAAATGAGACAATAAATTCTGCAATCCATAATTTGGTGGCGGGTAATACCATAATGTCGGTTAACTGAGTGAGGAAACTGTTGTCCTATATTGGAATTTATGGTCAATGAACGGCGCGAATTATTAGCAGCAAAACACGTATTTAGTTATACATGCAGGTGTGGTAATAAATTGATGCGTGTTTTCAATATGTAATTAAATTTTCAGCAACGCGAGCTAATGTTTACTTAAATGACAATATCGGAAGTTCGGTCTTGTAAACAGTACGCGTGTGCAATTTACTCACAATCGATACACGCGGAATTATTGATCGTGTTTAATATGCACGTCATAACGCGACACGTCTTTTTAGAAGTTGATGGATTTATCCCGAATCTGAAATACCTTGGACCGAGTACCACCGTTCCAAGCTGCAGGAAGTGCCTAGTGCTGAATTTAACGGGAACAAATTGCATCCGGTATACGAAGGTGGAACTGTTCCTTTTTCTGTTTATAAATATCACAGTTCTACCGTACGTTGCACCGAAATATGCGGGTCGTAACGCGATGTAGTTCATTCAGAAATCTTAAGAGTTCCGGCAAAGAAAAATAGTAAAAGGAAAAATTCAAATAACGTTAATTATTATAATAGTAAATTATAAATGGCTATTTTCTATTAATTTTTATTTCTATTCCTACAGGCTCTATTAATTTATATAAAATAGGAATAATACAATTTATTCATCTTTCTTTTATATCGTAAAAGGTATTAATTCACACAGTGTGCAGATATGTTCCTTTTGAGGTTCACAAAGCTTTGATTATCACTCTTGTACTGTGCACGCATGGAAAAATTCAACTAGTATCAATTTTTTTATATGTAACCTTGTAATTTTTTCACACTGGACACTTTTCTCCACCAGAGCACGTTAATCCAGATCAATTTTAGCGCGACGATTTTATTTTCTGCCTGTAATACGTTTTTTCGTGCGTCGTCACGGGAATTTTGAATACGTGGAAAATTCATTGAAAATTCATGGATTTTATATAGAGCCGACGGAAACGAACGACAGAGAGCGGAAAAAAAACTGATTCGAACAAAAGTGACATATTTTGCGAGCGTACGATTATAAGCAGTTGGCGTCAGTAGACAACACGGAATTTCCGGAGCTGCGCGAGGCTGATATTTTATTGCATTAATTTTGCGCCGCGTTCATTCATCATGACGCTGAATATCGTACCCTGCATCAGGATGCAATTTTGCAGCATAAATTTTATGTCAAATTTACGATGCACTGTTCACGCTGAAGAGAACTAAATCGTCTAACGACAAATTATATTCGTTATCGGTGTAGCTACACGTTCGCCGGCGTATGATTGAAACTCGGGCAAAGTACTCCGTCACGACTGCTTCTGCACGGTGTTTCACCGATGCGATTGATTTTTTGTAGCCTAATTACTTTGATTTTCAATGAATTTTCCGGGCCAATTAATGCTCGTACAATAAGAAGTAAATTTCAGTCAATAATTTATGAGAAGCGCCATTTGAAGTGTAAGAGCGACTCGGTTTTATCAAAGTTGCTCGGAACGACGGGAACTTTATAGTCTTTCATGCACATAAGGTATTATTTTGCATCTGGGACAGATTTTGAAAATTTGATACCGACGAGCAACCGGGAGAACAGTTCCCCTTCTCAAAATCGTATCGTGATTCAAAGTATAAAACAAAGTTCCACGACAATGGTGCAGTGAGCAATTAAAACAAAGTTCTCTCTCAACTACCACGCAATTATTTTTTTTTGTATTTATTTCAGTATTAAATACACGGTTAAATGAGACTTGGTTAAAAAGTTCTCTCACTAATTTAATATCGTTTCAATGTTTTAATGGACAAATTTGCAAAGTCGCGTTTCACGTGATATTCGTTTGAATATTGCGTGTAACGCGACTAAATAAATCGGCTCCAAGCAGTAAAGTAGACCAGTTTGAAAAATATATCAAATTAAATTAGAGGACGCCAGACTATGAATGTTAATTTAATGGTTTTCGACTTGCATACATAATGTGTCCAGTCCGGTGCACCTGGCAATAGCACCTAATGGACCGTGTTGATCATACGTACGGCTTCTTCGCTCTAGTTTAATACACGTGTAAACCAGGCTTATAACGAGGGCAGGCAAAGTTGTATTACGTTCGCATCAGTACCAACACTGTCCCTGGATCATTTTGATTTACGATACTCGTCGCGTTGCGAATTTATCGTTACGAGAACGATGCGTCCACATCATGCGGGAAAGTGTAAAGAATTACAATCCTCGCGGAAAGTAAGTTAATAAACCTATTGTAAAGATGAATTTCAGAAACCAGTAACAAATATTATTTTTAGAGAAATGATTTTGCTAAGATGCAATTTGCATTTCGACACTATAAATGTATGCACCGTTTCAACCCTCTGTCCCTATTCCGTTCCAGCAGGTAGGGACAAACCCTTAAGAAATGCAATAAGTAGAATAAGAAAGAGCGTAGCGTGTGTTACCGGAGCGATAGGTGGTGGGAGCGAACCGGGACGAAGTGAGGTGGTACTGATGGTGGTGCGGCGCGCAGTGGGTAGTATCAGTGGTGGTGCTCATCAGTGTGCTACGGCGCAACCGGACAGGCGTTTCGCGATGGGGGTGGCTGGATAGAGGCGCCTAACGGCAGCTGAGTCGCATGATCCGTTCATTCGGGCTCGCACGGCTACTGTCGTCTCCGCTCGGGTCCGCTCTACGCGTTTCGAAGAAGCGCCAGGCGAGTTTACCGACACTCTCGCGTGCCACAGCGCTCGCGTTTGTTCGCGTTAGCTTCGTCCTCCCACGCGTGCAATCGCCTCGTACGTTGTCGCGCGTACTCTTTTCTCATTGTTTTCCGCGTCTAGTTTCCGATCGCTACCCCTCGTTGCACGTTCTCCCGATGACGTTCGCCACTAATTATATAAGTTCGAACTGATCTACGCGCGTGCACGATTAGTTGTTTGATTAAACTGAACGAACGGATGGTTCGATCGAGCTTAATCATCCAGAAAAGTGTCCGAGTGATTCTGCGAGCATACGTAAAGTGTATTGTATTACATATCGGTCAATGATCTTGATCAATGTTATTTACGGTTTGATTATTTTAACTTGAAACTAATTAATGTGGAACGGTACAGTGGAAACAGGAGAATACTTGGTGCGGTTTAATGATTATGCCCGGTAGATTGTACAGTTATGTTAGTTTTCCCGCGATTTTCGCGGGCTTGTGTGTTTTCGAGGAACAGACACTACGAGTGTAAATTTGTTTCGTCGAAAAATCGGCACGCGGCTTTGAGCCGATTAAACGTTTGACGGAAAGTGACTTCAGGCTGATCGCTAGATTTTAGGTAAATAGGGGCTCTGATTGCCATTGCCAAAGAGAAAACGGAGCTTTGATCCTTTAGCTGGAAAACGTGATACGTCGTTCGCAGATTTTCGGTTTACAAGAGTTGCCACGCTGCATTTTAAATAAAAATGCGTTTATGGTGAACCAGTGAACATGAAGCAGGATCTTCTATTTGACAAGGCAAGATCCGTGGACCATTTAGCTGTGAAAATGGATTTTCTCTCACAAAATTAATATCTCATTTTTATTTTAATATAAATATAAATTGAAGTGAATTCAGGATGTCGGGAGTGATGGAAAATTGCTTTAGAAGCGAAGAAAGAGTTCCATCGACAAAGCAGAGATGCATACAATGCATTTAAAATTAACAATCTGAGTGAATACAAAACGCGTGTATTGTGTGTACTTGAATCGTGTAATGCAAGGACCGATATTGCTAATTTCCAACATCGAAATCAGGAATACAACGAATTCTATTGCACGAGGGATTAATTATTTTCCTAGCAAGTGCGCAAAATGTTCGACTCTCTGGGACCTACGACGAGTTCTCTGATTCGACGAGGGAATCGCAGCAGCTCGAAGCCAATCAAGAGTTTAAAGCCCCTGTCCTGAGCGAATCTGCAAATTAAGGCGGATTATTTCGCATCCTAGCGTGAAATCGGTTAATGTCGCTACGTTGCTGGCGGGAACTAAGTAGCCGCAGTTGTACGCTGAATCTGTATTTACGTCGAGACGTGCGGCCACAGTTCCGAGGCGGAATCGACGTGTCGTTTCTTATCCTGACGTCCGTTTGGCTCGGGGACGTTTGTCGAAAGGGGTAATGAGGGGCCAACCGGATTCCACGTAGGGACTGGCCCTTCTCGATCTCAGAGATGTGGCGCCATATACGGTACTCGACCCTCGGGCTTACCATCGTCCTGTTGACCATCCATGAGGTAGTCCTCGTGCGGGCTGGTGAACAAGGTAAGTGCAATCATGCGTCTTATCCTTAGCTTCAATAATCAGCCTCCCTCAGGCACAGCTTATCCTTTTAACATGTATCCCTGTCGAATTCAGTGAACCGCAATGTGAAACGCGTTTTTTGGTTCCTAGCAACATCTGCGTAAATTATTATTTATCTCAGGTTTCTCGTGTCGAATTGATAAATCACTCCCATTCATATTGATTCATATAATACCGGAAGCACAAACACGTATTCTATATGTGTCCGGCTCAAATATTTGTATTTATTAAAACTGCGGAAGGTGGTCGGAGTAAAAATAGGGTGGGCTCTGGCGTGGAAAGCAATTGGAAACCGGTAGGAAAAATTTAGTCGAGCGAACACGGTTAGACCATAAATACCTATTTTACTCCGCTGGTCAATAATTGAACGCGTGCACGAGGGTCGCACGTTTGTTTTTCGGCAAGATGAGTCTCGTGTTGCCTCTGCACGCTTTTAATTACGACTCATCAAATGATTCCGTGGTGAACATTTTTTGTAAACCAGGAACACGTGGTTTTAATCCTTTAACTCTGTGAAGCCAGAGAAAACAACCTGTATGATTAATGTCTGTAAAAGAAAACTAATCTGTCTATTAGGAAATTTAATTAAAATTGATGAGATGAACGAGCTTCAATTAAACTACGTGCATTGTATTTTATATTTAATAAGAGAACCCGAGATTATATTTGATACTTAAGAGGATCGAACGTTTTAATATAGACGCGTTTTAAATAATCGATTTACTATTTGAATCATTCAGCAGGACATTAATCGATGTTAAACTGAAGAAAATTTCGTGAATTTTATAATTACTGTGATTGAATTCTACCATCTGACGTTTCGGGCATAGCCATTGTGAGATTTGTAACACATTGACAGTAATGTAATTTCCGTCTGTCAGAAATGCTATTTATCACAAATTTCTTTTCCGTACCATAAATATCGGTTCTTCGTTCTTGACGTAACAGCAATGCAGCATTGATTCATTTCTTTTATGATTCGAAATGGAACAGTTTTTAGTTCACCTATACTTTCCTAGCACTATTTTTGTTGAGATTAAATGTTTGACTGTCATTTTCTTTTATAAATGTACGTTCGTTTTTTATTTTCATTAAATTATTATACGAATCATTGGAATATCTGCAACTCCAACATAAGAGAAAGAGGAACGAATTGAGAATCGTGGAAAGACTTTGATTAATTAACACGTTTAAACGTTTTAATTTCATTTATTTTGTCCATTGTAATGCAATGTCCAATGAATATTTATTGAATTCCTGAATTTGCAATAGGTAAGGTCCGTTTTGATCAGCCATAATCCATGCGACAGCGATACATGTACTTTCGGGTATCCATGCACCTATATACGTAAATTATCGCGTTTTAGCAGTACAATGCAAATTGTAATTACTTTACAGTTTCATAATGCAGTTATACGTACAATCCATTCGACTGCGTGAATTATGATCATTCGTGCGGCGTGTAACTGGAAATCAATGCACTCTTGTTCATAGAAAATAAATATGCTATATGAGCATTATTCCGTTGCTTTGTGTTTCAGTCTTTTTTTTTTTTACTTCACTCCTGTTCTTTAATGACAAAATGAATGTATGATATGAATCATTGGAACTGATTTTGCGGAGGTACAAATAATATTATCGTAGAGTATCGTTTTCCAATTTTTGTTAATTTATCTGATAGATCCTTATAGTAAACAGTTCCATAAAAAATAATGTTATTCTTGTATGTTACGTCTTTTTCATTCGGTTAGATCGATCATTTTGACATCTGCGCGACGTTATCAGACACAATCGCGTGGTATCTCCATCGCTAAAGCATTTAGACCATTTTTCAAGCTCTAGCTGGCACAATCAGATTTTGCTCCTGAGTGTTTTCTAAGCTGAATGCATTGGAACGAACGTGATTCCGCGGCGTTCCGTTGTCAAAGTTAAATCGCGCGGTATCATTTTAAGCTCGCGCATTTCACGAATCGATAAAATCCGGCATTCAGTGCACCGGGAATGTTTTTTTTTCGTTTGTTTATCAATGCTATCGTACCGTATCGCGGAACTGCGCCCGGCCACGTGATGTTCGGTAGGGGCGAAAAAAAAGCATATCAACCGTCCGTTCGTTTCCTCTTCTTCATAATCGGATAACTCTCCGTGTCGCCTACGATTCTGTGCTTTTATTATTTTCAGTCTCCCATTGTTTGCATAAGACTCAACTCGGAAAATGTCAACGCTGCGAGTTTAATATCTCGTGTACTGAAAGAGTATTTCCCTCGTGTAAAGACGGTCGTTGTTTTGGATAAGGAACACCTATCGAGCAAAGAATACCCGGTTCGTGTGCTGAATGCAATAACAGAGTGTGTCTTGGAATGTTCACGGCGCATCACCAATGAATATGAATTCGTAACCGCGGAATTTTGTAAATCTATGCATTTTACATGTACACATAAAGTCTCGTCGAAGATTTTCTAAGTTACGTAACGAAATCGGGTTCGAAATGATTAAAACGTGACACGATTAATTTGTTAGTTCAACGAGATGTGACTTGACCTGAGATTAATATCAATGTTAGTACATTATTCGTTACCGTTCGTATTATCTATTGCCTGTCGAATTACAACGTTGATCTCGTAAAGTGAAAACTGCTCGGACGGCTATCGGACAATCGGCGAGAAGAAAGAGGAAAAATCATCGGCCGAAGTGAAATTTCACGATGCTGCCCGGCTCTTGGTCAATTAATTTCGCACCATTACACGAGCCGGGCGGAAGATTAATAAACTTCACCTCGTCACGCTCGT
The DNA here is from genome assembly GCF_001652005.2 of Ceratina calcarata. Lineage (NCBI taxonomy): Eukaryota > Metazoa > Arthropoda > Insecta > Hymenoptera > Apidae > Ceratina > Ceratina calcarata. The sequence goes on from NW_017142569.1 coordinate 125,061, forward strand.
AACGCGGCGTGCCAGCTTAGTTTACCATGAAGTTTATCTACCGGCAAGCATTAAATGCTTGCAATTTGTTCGTGCTTGTACCAGATAGGTGGATAATAGAAACTTCATCGTCTAACTGAAGCCGCGGCCATTGTATCCCGGCTGAAAACCTATCCTGGTTTATGCACCTTCCAATTCTTTGATCACCTGCGATGCGTGCATGACTTTTTAACGAATCCACCGTACGCTCACGGTGGACGAAGTCGAGCCTTTGTGAATGTTTTTTGGGCAAACGGTTTTATCTTTGGAAATTAATCCGAGTATAAGTTAAGGGTGGTCGCATTACGTCAAATGAAAAAAGTTTTATTTCACAGACTCTGGATGCGAAACTTACTCAGAAACACATTTGACGATTATCAGTCATGGTGATCCCTTTTTCACTTCTAGCTACGCAGAGATCCCGTCTGAGAGTTGGAAACTTTCGCTTCCGAACATCTCGCAAACGATCCTTGCGCGTTCAGATAAGAGTGCGTATATTTGATTCTGTAGAGACCTTTCCCCATCGAATGAAGAGAGATCAGGGAAAATGTTTTCACGTTGAGAAGATAATTTTGAAAATTGTATCCACGGACTATCAGTGGTAATGAGTCGTTCTCTGGATCCATGCAGATAATGTGAATCCAATTGTTGGAGTAAATGATCTTGCGACGGATCTGGGCGTAGGTATAGAAGCCGGGAATTAGATAATGGACACTTAAATGCCACGGAGGATGTATTCCCCTGCACTTTATCGCAATTGAAACAGTATTCGAGGTAAATTGAATTGGTTAACTGATGGAAACGGAATGTTGGAGTAAATTGTTGGGATAACATACGCTAAACGTGCAGGGAACGAGGCTAAAGCTACCTATTCCAATTTCCTGAAATTCTTTTCCTTTTACTTTTTATTATACTCATTACTTTCCTATGGAGAACTGACACAGTAAAAACAAAAATTGTGATAAAACATTAATGATCTTATTAATAGGATTTAAATTAATCTCATTATTTATTTATTCTACAATATTCCTTTGATTTTTCTAAAGTATAACTTGTGAAATATTTAAATTAATTAAAATGAAATGAAACAAGCTTAAGGAAAAGTTGCGAATTTTGCTTACTTCGTTAGATACTTTTCAGATCTTTCCTGGGAAATTGTTCCGTATAAAATGTTTTGATACTAAATATTTTGTCACGACATTCGGACCCGGGTCACGTTCGCCCGAAGTCTTGCACACTCTGTGAAATGAAAGTACGGCTTTTATTGCAGATGTATTCCCCTGCACTTTATCGCAATTGAAACAGTATTCGAGGTAAATTGAATTGGTTAACTGATGGAAACGGAATGTTGGAGTAAATTGTTGGGATAACATACGCTAAACGTGCAGGGAACGAGGCTAAAGCTACCTATTCCAATTTCCTGAAATTCTTTTCCTTTTACTTTTTATTATACTCATTACTTTCCTATGGAGAACTGACACAGTAAAAACAAAAATTGTGATAAAACATTAATGATCTTATTAATAGGATTTAAATTAATCTCATTATTTATTTATTCTACAATATTCCTTTGATTTTTCTAAAGTATAACTTGTGAAATATTTAAATTAATTAAAATGAAATGAAACAAGCTTAAGGAAAAGTTGCGAATTTTGCTTACTTCGTTAGATACTTTTCAGATCTTTCCTGGGAAATTGTTCCGTATAAAATGTTTTGATACTAAATATTTTGTCACGACATTCGGACCCGGGTCACGTTCGCCCGAAGTCTTGCACACTCTGTGAAATGAAAGTACGGCTTTTATTGCTGTACATTATCTGTCAAGTGTCTGTCTCTATTTCTCTAATTTGGCCATCGTCCCCTTCGGGAATCTTGCTATTGCTTTCAGTGCAGAAACGAAGAATGGTAAAAACATTATTTTTGAGATGGATTGGATACGCTGTTTGACTGGAGACTAAAGCTAATCCAATCTTGCTTCACATTCCTTGCCATTACTGTTCGTTATAAGTCTCCTACTTAAGTATCGGTGAAAGTTAAATTGAATTTTTCATGAAATTTTCTACGGATACATGAAAGCACGAAAAAAGATTGTCAGATTTTAAATGCTTTAAAGCTTCTTTTATGGGAAAATTATTTATATAGAAAGTTTTAATGAAATCCACATTGGAATTTATAATTATTTATAAGAAGAGTTATCTACTATAGCATAATTTCTTATCCTTCAAAAAAGTGTTCTTGAATATAAATAAATCTACCCTGCACCACCGTTGAAAATGTTTATACTTATATTGTATAGATAAGGAAATTGGGTTTATTAAGACAACTTTTTAAATGTTAATTATTGCGATATTTTAATCCCTCGAAAGTGACCTGTTTCATTCATTAGCTTCTTCAATTATTATTAGACTGAGTATGTATTTTAGTTTTATTAAGTATAGCTCGCCCTATGAGGGAGCTATTTATAATGTACTTGAATCCGAAGGCAGACAGGCAGCTTATTTAACTTCTCCTACGCAGTAATACGAATGCGGACAAGTTTACGTTCCTAAAGTGCATGTGTACCTACTAGTTGAGATAATCCATTTTTGTCCGATAACTATTTATTTTCCAGAAGTTTCTTTCCGTTGCCTCGGAACTTCCGTATATTGAAAGCGCTTAATAAGTCGTGCTTATAAAAGGCTGATTTCTCTGCCTATTCGCTTTTCATTTTTCTCAATTTCGTACCGCGGTAAACCGGAACTTGTTGGATAATGAAAATTTATTCGCGCGTTCTCAAAGCCGTGCTGTTAATTAAATTTTCTCCAATAAATGGTGGTTAAGGGATCGTGGAAATTTTTATCGGGGCCAAGATTCAACCGCGATTCAAGCACGGATGTGTAGCCTAACTTAATGAAGAAAAATCACCGGCCATTTCGGTCAATGAATAGCCGGGGCTAATCACGAGGTTACCGTCTTTCTCGAGCCTTGTAATTGTACACAGTGGCCGATGTGCCGGCACGCGTTATCGCCCAGCGTCAAAGATAAGGGTGGATCCGAGGTTCGCTCCATCTTCCTAGATGCTTCGGCGATTAGATGTTCGTACGAAATCTGGAGTGTGCATCGTTCGTCGTAATCTGGGTAGAATCTACGACTTACACCGATATTTCACGGGGGGGGCGTTTCACTGCTTGCACTTAACACATGTTCGTGTGGCATAAGAATCGCTAATTACGGTAGCAAATGAAAATCGGCCTATAATTACGAACTTCCAGTACGTGGCGTTTAATGACAGCGTAGCACAATTACAAGTTTCGGTGTGATCTATTTAGTAATTAAGTACTATCTGACCATTGTACTGACGATGATGAATATACGGATACCGTGCAGTTAGTGTTAGAATTACAGTTGAAAGCAAATATGTTTTCCGCAGATTGCTAAATGCTGTTAAAATCTTATTTCAGAGGGTTACTAATTTTTTCAAATAAGCCTGCTTCGAAAATTGAAGTAATTTTAAAAGGTATACTTTATCGGGGATTCGTATTCTTATTCTAATTTTACTTTTTTGACATGACGAAGTTCTTGCTTTACGACTGAAAGGATTTGTGTATCGCGCTGTATCTATTTGAATACGTTACGTGAATTCAGTTCTTTTCAAGTTTCTCTTATTTCTTGTGTTTTTTTTTTAAATTATAAATTCGCCTCGAACTTGATTATTCACGATTGAATTTCACAAAATTTGCTTACTTTTCACATATCATTTTATTTCTTTAATTTTATAGATTCATGTAGAATATTTGGTGTCGTTCCTCTCGATTTTCATTGAATCTCCATTATCAGTAATGATCGCAGTCATTACATAATGATCTATTACAGCTCGAGCGAACGATGCCACGCGTCGCATAATTTTCATTTTGCCTTGTTCTTTCTTTTTTCATATTTCAACCGTTTTCCTTTTTTTTTTGCGTGGAACATCTCGCTGGTCTCTTTCTCTTCTGCCTCCTTATGTTCGTTTTGAGGATGTAGGCGGTCGTAAGCGAGGCAAAAAGATCGTTACGGGTAATGGGGTTGGGCTTAGCTTTTATCTCCTTTACCTTCTCCAACCTGATATAACCCGATTCAGCTGTCTAAGTCACGAGTAGTCGCGGGATTCTCTCGAATACGCCCTTTCGTGACGTTTACCCGAGATAATTACGTAGACATTATGCTTTTATCCGATCCAATTTGTGACGTTCGGTTTTGCAACGAAACGACGAAAAAGCTTTGAGCTCTGCGTTTATTCGATCGGACGCCTTTGCATTTACGTATTATCCGCTACAACTGCGGCAAAAGACACGCTCGCACGGTCACAAAAGTAAATTATCAGTGAGCGAAGTCAAACACGATGCATCCTCTGAATACACCGATTGTCCAGGACGAAATGTAGAACAATTGCATATTAATTCCTGTTCACTGGTGTGCTTACGATTTGACTGTAGTCTCGTGATCTGCGCCATCGCCATTCGCGTAATCATTTTTTCTTTTTTAGTTAAAAACCAACAATTAATCAGTCGTGAAAATTGTTGTTCATGTATGATATAATTTAAGATCCTATGTATTTGTAAGAATTCAGGTACACATTGATTTACTTATTTAATTAACGAAAATGTAATGAAGTCTTTATCGCGTTCGGAGATCTATTCGTATTTCTGGACGGAGCGTGGGATTTCGCTTCTTTATACATTCCAAAGTTCTCGAAGAAGTTCCAGCGTGACAGCTCTATTGAGAGTCTCGAGTTTCTTCGTGATACATCGCTCTCACCCTTTTCTCGCCGCCGCCCCTCTATACTTACCGAAGTTGCAGCGTTTTATTCAAGCTCGATAATATCATCCGTGCTTCTTCTCTTCTTCTAATCTTTCCTAGAAATTTCGTTACCTGTTATGAAGTTGACCGTCGATTGTGATGCCTCTCCCATTCGGGAATACTTGTAACTTTTCCTACTGACCGTCGTTCTCAATTTTCTTCCCGCGTTTCCCACGTCGCGGCGCATTAAGCAGTTGCGAAAAAGATGATAAAATTCTTCAACAATGTTGCATTAAATGTAACGGATGTTCAACCAGCGAGAAATTAGATGTACGAGTGCACTATTGTGTACACACATGGTTCGTTCGTTCAAAGTCGTTTCGTGCACTTTCGTCTGTCGACTAAGAAATGCAGAAGAGAACGGAAATAAAGAAAGCGGAAGTACGTAAAGATACATGGTTATTGAACGAGAGTCTCTCGATTCAAAGAGAAAATCTTGCTCCATTTGGTTCGAAGGAAGAAGGTACGTAAACATTTTATGTGTCGATTGTTCTACGTTGCAGATAGAATAAAACGTAAACATTCCGTTCATACGTACGTTCCTCTAATTTTTATCAGAGAATTTTTACATTTGCACGTATTAAATAGATAACTGATAGAATTTAACTTTCATTATAACGTCGAGAACAATAGTGATCACGCAGATGATGTAGTTATAACTTGTGCAAAACTTAACTGTCTGGAATGATGTAATATATTCTATTATAGATAATGTAAAGTACAATATAATACGTGTAATTATAATTCTGGTATCAAATTAATGAACTAACTTATAATTGTTCTGCTTCAATTTACGTCTACGTGCAAGCGTATGGAGCTTTTACTGCATTATGGCTTTTAGTTCAAGCTCGTTTACGAGGAATGTTCGAATTTATGTTTTGATTAATTAATAAACATTTTCTAGGGAAGATTAGAAAATCTGTTTTGAAGTATTTGATGGATTAATTCAAATACCTCGGATTAAGTAATAATGAACAGATGGTCATTGGCATGTTCGATGTATTCGTAATTTATGCTTTTCTATGTTACTGTTACATAATTCTAACTTGCATCGGATAGGTAGCCTCGTGCAAATAAATTCCCCACATTCCTCCCATAATTCTGAACGCGACCAGTTAGGGCGATCAATATGTTTATTAATCTTTGATCTCCTTCCATTCTCTTGGCATGGTATGCAGGGTAGCTACTCATGCTTTGCTGTTACTTGCTGGAATCACGGGAAAATGCGAAATATGGATAGAACGCGAAATTCTTGAGAGGCTTGTGATATTCACGTGGTATTTATACATTTTGACCAATTTCTTTTAATTTTAAAATTCGGAAAACTACCCTAATTCCTTATTATTTTTTATATGTCGTTTCAGGTTTCGGTAACAAATGATTACGAGTTTCCTTTTATTTCATTCAATTTTTAAACGAATCTGTTTAAATTCCTCTCGCATTGCTAGCCGCTTTGTCGATTAACATTTACTGTGAAATATTTTACTTTTCCATCCTCGTCTCGGATCATTTGTTACGGGAAATGTGCACGATTACCCAATACGTATTTAATTCTGTCCATTTTCTAATGTGCCGTACATTAATCTTATTGGAACATTAACAAGACCATTGAAGGGGAAGAGTGAAAAATGTTCGGAACTGGTTTACACTGGCACAGGGAGATTTGGTGACCATTTAACTGTGATTAATTTCAATCTAGATAGTACATACAGAAGCAGGATTATTTAAGTTTTCTCGAAACCTATAATTATTAATTTGAGGTATAGAAATTCTAATCTACACTTTAGTACTTCGCTGAAGAATTGGATTTTGAAAACTCGGATGAGTAATTTGGTCAAGGGACATGAAATAAAAATGCCA
>NW_017142569.1:131940-136163 GCF_001652005.2 Ceratina calcarata
GTTATAAAGTATTTGGTATTTTAAATTAGTAGCTACTTCCCTTGCTCTTTGAGAAAAAACTGGCAAACGTCTTTGCCTTCCTTAAAGGTCTTAACTCAACGTCGTAATCCGAGTTCATAAAAATTTTCTACGTAATGGAAGTGAATCACTAATAGTAATGGCTTCGTTTGATTATTTTGTAGAGATTTGCTTTTCTACTAACCCCGAATTTCTGGGTTTCTTGATCGTCCACTAGTCAAGATTAATTGGACAAGTATGTAAATATTAGGTTTCACCAGAAATGAGTATGAAATAAGATCGTTGCACATGCAATAAATGTAGTGCTTATAAATCATAAGTGATATAGTATAGTGCTTGGGGTCAGTAAACGTACGATAATATTTTAAAAAACGTGACTATAATATATTCAATCCTAAAAACAGAATTCAATTCAATCCAAAAATCTCTTAAAACTTGATCTGTATAAGCATTTAATATTCGTGTTGATTCATCGACGTACATATTATATGCACGCATTTTGCATACATATTTCTGATTGATTATGGGATTTAAACCGACTGATCTTGGCGTCAATAACGCTAGTTTCGATAATGCCGGATCAATGGTACATATGTATGCGTTTCGGTAGTTTCAGACCCAGTGGGATACAACTGAGAAGATTCTGTTTACGTTGGATTTGGTGCAAACCTCCACTGATTCGGAGAATCATAACGATGATCTCTAATTTACGAATCCAATGGTCCCCGCACAATTGGTTTAGGATGTATGCACGTATGAGGATCAATGACAAATTATTTAGCTCGACGAGTATCAATATGCTCCAGCCAATTACGTAGGGTCTAAAATTCTATCGATGCGACCCGTTCAATATAAAATACGAAATCGAGACGGAGGAGCTCAAGTGTCCCACGGGTCCTACAAGTCTCGGTTTTCTATGAATGCAATTTGTAGGATTCGATATGAACGAGTCAACAGAATCAATGGGAGCTAATATTGGCGACTTTGAGTAATGAAACTTGATTTAAATCTACCCAGATTTTCTACGATTTCGTATTCCGGGCTTCGGTGCTCCGATGTCATACACGCTCTTTGCTTAGGTATTGGGTTAGGTCGCACGTTTATTGAATTTGTCAGTCTCGTGTCTCGCGAGTCTCAAGTCATCTGTAATGGATCTCACGAGTTTCCCATCTGTCCTGGACAGGAAGGAGGTTCTATACGGCGGTTCGTGTGCTTTTATTTCTACCTTCCGTTGTCCAGTCTAACTTTGAAGTCATGTACCGAAAAAGTACATTTCTCTTTTACGTCAGTTTTTTTTAAAGTGAAATCATCAATAATTTATTTCGATTATTATTAAAGAGTCTCGATTTTTAAGTTATTAATGAAAAGGTGAATAGAAGGCTGCAACGAGTTCTTATAAGGCGTAAAATGCTGCACATATACAGTATTCGAAATTGCACGCAAAAGCACTGCCGTTGGGAGCGTAATAACGAAAGTTAAAAATTTCCGCATTGTTAAAGTAGGACTGCGTCTGAAGTTTTCTGGTGTTCAGCTTGTTAGAAGAGAGTAAAGAATGTTTGGTGGTAATGCAGTACAACGCAGAGGTTGTTACAGTAAACTGAACGTAAACGGACCTCGAGAGAGTAAGATCTATCCTGGGTCAGCTTTGCCAGGCTGTTTTAACTGGCTGGTTTCGGAGGTCGTTCGTTGGAGACGATGTATATCGTCTCCAAGATTTATAGTCCATTTGCGTACGCAATTTATCATTGCGGTTAGCATTTATCCATCGTTTTGATACCTGAATTTATATCTGTGCCTCAAACGGAAGCGAATATAGGTATCCGATAGATCAAAGGGCTGCATAGTTTCGCGCATTCCTTTTTTGTCGCGTTATTGGCGCCAGCGGTATATCACGCAATCGTGCGAGGTGCTACGCGGTCGCCGCAACACTGGCTGAATTTAATTTATTATTTCGTGATATTGCACGCTCGGTGTTTTAAGAACGGGCGTCAATTTATTGCAGCGATCCAGTGTCTCAACGCAGTTACCTCTTGCGTATATTTTAGATGAACAAATTAAATTCTGGAATTAATATCAGCGTTCATCTACGCATTTTTTTAATTTGAGAAACGTATTTTATTATTACAATTGTTCCATTTGCTTTTAATATGTCTTGCGCTGTTATTAACAGGAGATTTTAATTTGTAAGATACAGCAATTTTCTCGGCACTTGATTTCAGTAATAAAAAAAGGAACCATGGAGTGTAAGTAAAGGGGAATGTGGTGGACAGTCACGTTGAAAGCGGTACGTGGTCGTCTGTACGTGACCGCCAAGGAATAGGTAGTGAGAAAGAAGAAGGAGCAGGGGCAACGCTAAGACAAAACGGTTTAAAAGGTACAATTTTTTAAAAGCTGCCTAACATTGGAAGTATAGTCGGGTAAAGCTGTTAAGTCAGAAACGCAACAGATTTTCACCGAAGGAAATCCGTGAAGAAGAAAACTTGTTATCCCGTGTCTCCAGCAGTATCTTTAGTGACGAGGAATATTATTGATATTTCAATGCTGCCATTTTCAGTTTTGTTTTTAACGAAACGAATTTAATTCTTTTTTTTTTTTTAACGAGGAAGGCGATAATGAAGCAATGAGGGTTATTGGGTGAGAATTTATTACAGTGCAACTTGCCTTTAAACTGAAAACTTTCTTCCCAGATATTTTCACTGGAGCTGGGGCACATTTTAATTCGTCGTGTCACGCGAAAAGTGATTTCGACTTTGGTACACGCCACCGCGCAGATAATCATTATCGCGGCACACGAAATTGTTTGACACGCGGCTGGGTTAATGAGCGCGATTTTAAATTCATGAAGCTTAATTAGCGTGTACGCCCGGGCTGCGGGATCAAGCCTCCTGGTTACCAGTTCGATACAAACTGGCTCCAAGACATGTAAACGCCTGTTCATCCCGAAGAGTTTCGCCCGTTCTAGATTATATTAGTTTGGCCCTATCTCTGGCTCGACGCTTATGTCACTAATATACGACGTAAGCGGTGGAAACGGTATTCACGGTAACACCAAGCTCGACACAATCCACCGTTTTCACGTTGATATCGCGCATGTCGCAGTGCTGCGACAATTTCTAGACTCGGATTAAAGCGCGGATTTATTTATTATCGTTACGTAAATTGCACTTTATCCGTCAGGATAACGAGCGTTATTATCATTACACCTAACACACGTGTAATACATGCGTTTTTTTAACACTTTATCTGCCAAGTAATAACTGTTCGTAATGGGAAAAAGATTCCGCTTGTGACAATTCTCGACGTAGAATATTTCTGAGGTATAAAACCTCTTATTGCGAATATGAAACCATAATTTGAAGCAGTTATTAAATGCACCATTTTTCGGTGGTATTTTTTACAAAGTTATTGCGTTCCAACGGATTTCAAATGGGGAGAGATGAAGATTTCGTTGTGGGATAATATTAAGATGAAGCTAATCCTCCTTTTTATAGTCGGTTTATATGAAAATGTAATATTCCGAAATTAATTAACGGAAGTTTACGCTTCGCGATAATCTTTAATCGCTCTTCTTCGGGTATTCATTCGGGAAAACTGAGATAGCAGAATGAAAAATAAACACGATACCTTTGAAACGAAATATTCGCGCTTTATGCCAACTCCGTGACACTTAATAGTCGCAACTCGTAAATATCCGCGAAGTGGTGTTTCCACAGGAACAGACACAGTCACGTACTCAATTTACGACTGGACATTCTACTTCAGTAGATTTTCCATCGCAGTCGGACACGGCCAAAGGGTCATCCATACATCCGCGCAGCAAATTGCGGCGAAATGAATCCTGAAAAAAATTTGTAAAAACTTACAATTACTTTGCTACCTGAGCTCATGCGAATAACGAAACGATAATGGCAAGCAGAATGGATTAAGTGCAAGTGTTCGTTTTAGGCAATTGCCCAGGCAGATTTATTTCAATAGACCGCTTGAAATTACTCGCAAACAATTCAAAGTAAACAACGTTTAGTTAACGTGTATCAATTTAAATCCCACTTTCTGTATTATATTCTGAATTCTATCTCATCTTCCAAATAAATATTTATTCAGGGAGTTTATATATTTAGAGGACGTACAATATCTGCAGAGATAAAAACATTTCGAAATGCTTTAGCAAATACAAATATCGAAATGTGTACACACATTTTACGAAA
>NW_017142569.1:137927-157143 GCF_001652005.2 Ceratina calcarata
ATATGAAAAGAGTTAAATGCTTGGCAATATAAGTTTTATAAAAGGAATATGTGTAGAGATAGTACCAGAGAGCGGTAAACTCGTGGCAAACAGTCAAATGACAGTGGCACTTGGACGGATTAGTAACAATGCGAATTGTTTTTTACCGTGGACAGCGGCTAAAGTCACGTTAAATGAAGAAAGTTGTGTAAACCGAACGTAACTCTGTTAGCGGCGATAATGCAGTCGGTCACGTTTCCCAAGTTTTCCGCCTGTTCTCCCATCGTCCCGCACGGCTTATCAGACCGTATAGTTTATGCGCTCTTATTGGTAGCCAACACAAAAGGAAGTAGCGTTACGTAAATCGTTCGATCGAAAGGAAGCTAAGTTCTTACTTATCTTCGGTTTGCGCCGGAGCTTTTCTTTATAGGGGGAGAAGTTTTATTCTATTGAAATTCGACGTCTACGAATAAGGTTCGATACGGTTGCCGACGTCCCTTTCTCGAATCTTTTTATTTCACTCGAACGAACTATATCCGTGGGATTATTCCCGTACCACGGGCCTAGGTCACGTCTCTGGTTTATGGACCGACCGCATGCCGCGTTTTCCGTAACGATTTATTAACGAACGCGAGGAGGGGGGAAAAAGGAGTGATGACCCTACAGTAAGTAACTCGCTGGGGAATAATAGGTGATATTATTTGAGGCGGACGACGGATGATTTTTCTCTATTCGTTCTCACCTTTTCCTGCGGAATATACCATAAGTCCGAATTTCCCTCTCCTTCACGGGTTGACAGATTAAAACGAGAGAGATTCGAAAACGTGGCGCCGCCGTCGTCGCCGCGCGGTAGAAATTATCACGTTAAACGGACCGAGGATTTTCTCGCGCATCGATTTGCATACAAACGATCCCCCGTGTCTGAAGTAACGTGATAATAACATTATTCTCGCAAAGAGATTTTCGCGGACAGGCATCCCCACGTTATTCCCGCTGGCCGACGTTAATGCTGAAATAGGAACATATGTAACTCGTAATCCGGTCGTGTAAATTAATACTTGAACGGAACCCTCCGTACACGGTGCCGTGATTCTGACGCACAGTCACTGAATACAGTTCTAGCAACGTGCATATATCTATTCGCGAGTATTATACTATTGCGGAGAACTAAATACGACCAACTTTAGAGGGTAGACAGGAAGTACCTTGATAACGTAGGGAAACGGGTTTAGTTAATGTTTCTTGAAGTCCATGTTCCACTAATTATAACTTAAGCTCTTTCGAAGCCGCTTAACGCATAACGATGTAACCGATGTTTCCTCGGTTGCTACTACTTTTTTTTCGATCACGATACTTAAAGTGTAGCACAGAACGTACATATAATATAAGTATGTGGAGGCAACGAATTCCTATCGATGGAATGCAACGAATGCGAAAGATGTGCGAAGTACGAACGCGGATAGATTAAAAACGCACCCTCGGGATGCGAGGTTGCAATCTTCGACGAGGAAGTTTAATCAAATCAGCCCGCCTACGATTTTTAGTGCATCCATATTAATACCGCAAATCGACTCCGTAGCGTCGGGGTGACGGGTGTACGACGGGTCCGGATCGCGATATTTTAACGTAGATAAATTGACGCGTGACATTCTGCTAAATTGAGCGTACATCGTCCCTGAGATAGCTACGTATACCGAATTCCGGCAATCTGGTGTATCAAGCCCGGGCGTATCACGGTTTCCCTGTATCGACAGTCGCGGGAAAACTCGCGCATCGTTTAAGTGAAGAATGGTAATTCCGGAATAACCAGATGTGCTGTTTTGATACGTCAATTCGTAATGCATCGTTCAATTAAAAATCGCTTGACGCAAACGACGATTTCGAAAATTTAAATAGTTTACACGTTCATATTTACGTGTATGCTTCAGTGTCTGGTTGAGTATTTCAGGTAATACCGACGTCTTAATTAAATGCTTCATGCAGATGTCTGCAGCTAGTTTCAATTGAGGCCAATTCTCGTAACGAGCCAAGCATGCAAATTCGCTATTCAGTTTCTTATAGAGGTGAGTGATACGAATCGAAAACTCCGATACCGATCGAAAGTTAATTGCAAAGTTGGTGAGCCATTGTTAGATATTAAATCTACATTATTTATTGCGCTGGATATAATCTCGAGGAACGCCTCGATGAAGATTGACGTTTTTCATTTTCCCTCGGGAACATAGAAATGTGTATGTACTGCGTTATATATTTCAGCGCGCGTATTCTTTTACGCTTCTTCGAGGGTATAGCGCAATTCGATGATTCCGTGCCGGGGCGCCGAGCGATATTTGCTTCTTTTTACTGGTCCGCTACGTATCTTTACCGAAATATTGGAAGTCAGAACGTGAGACCTGGTCTAGCGCGATACCCGCCCGATGCGAGGCTTCGTTCGCAGATGTATTCCCGCATTCGTATGCCGAATAGCGCATAAGTCCCGCGGCCGGAATTCCCTTCGGGATGCCTTCAAGATATTTTACCGATTCTCTAAATATCTCGCGGGAATATATTTCCGAGAACCAGCCGAGTCGAAAGTATAGGCGCAGCTAAGAATTACGGCGTATGTTGTTACGCCACGGAAGAATCTCAATCCGGGTATCTAGAAATCTTCGCCAACGTCGGGATTCGAATTTCAAATTTTACGATTTCGCAAACGATTGTATCGGCGTCGGATCGCTGCTGTAGCTATATGCTTAGCTCTTTTCCCTCTGACGGAGGAACGGAGACATTGGATTTTGTTGATACCACTTCACCGGGCCGAGGAGCGCCATTGTTAAAAGCTAATTTGAATTTCGAAGCTCGAGATCAAAAGCGCGTTCGATTTTCGCGCGTTCTTCATTCGAATTGATTATTTTTCTGCTATACTGCAGTTCTGGGTAAGCTTGTTTTCAATGTGAATAGAAGATAATATCGAAGAAGAAATAGAACGGGCAAACTAAGGCGCAGTCCTGCCGCTTGGGGATCGAACCGATTGCGTTATCTCTTGAGTTTAAATTCGACACTTAGGATAGCGAACGGAAGTAATAGACTTCGCGTACGTGTAAAATATGTGCCGGAGGCACAGGAGCAGAAAGAACGGTGGCTTCTGATCTGGCACGGTTCAGCGTAAAGTAAAGTGTAATAAAATTGACGACGAAACTTGCTCCTGACAAATTGCAGTTGTTCTATTTACTTACTAGTGAAACTCCGGAGATTAGTATGTCGATCGTCACTATTGTCGATCATGAATGCTTTGCGTGTTTCATAAAAAATCGCATGATTTGCTTCGGGTAATCGTGTTCGAAAGGCACTAAATATTTGGCTTTGTTCCTCAGTCTGAAACTTTCTCTTTGTACTCTGCTGTTCAGGAGCTTCCCTAAGGATAGGACAAGCATATTGGGAAACTATATTAAAGTCGCATTAAAGCTGTCTAGGAAATCGTACTATACCTAATAAAGATTTCTGTCTTATAGTTTATAAATACGTCGTATTCAACATTCCAGCGGGATTATTTCCTATTGATTTCCGGTAGTTTGTATGAAAGGGTCAAGAAACTATTCACGTTTCGCACGATGCGTTCTATTTAGCCGGCGCGCTGTAAAGTTTTACAGGAATCCCCTAGGAATGAAACACATTCGTGCCAGAGCAAACTTGCTCCCAAGTTGCCGGAACTCGATCCCGTTGGCGAATATTCATTAGAACCGTATTAATTATGGTCGGCGAAGTGTTTAACTAATTAGCGTGTGTTCATGACTGTGAATCTCGAAAGAGGGGAATTGTTCAAGGCCCGTGCTGATACGAATTATCTACTCGGGAGACAGAGTCCTCGATAAGATCATTGGCTTGCAAAAGGTGTCTTGTTACACGAGGCACGAACGTTACGGGCGAAATTGGGGTATTTAGAACACTGCGATGTCGATGCTATAAAAACGTGATCCGATTTTAAATTTAGATTTGACGCATAGCTGAAATTGAAATAACTTTTTCCTCATTTACGATTTTACTTATTTTTTATTAATCTAATTAATTATATGTTTTCCCTTTGCAGATAAGTATTATATCAATTTACACTTGAAAGAAATAACGATGATTGAGATTAATATCAATCGAACACTTCTTTCCATTAGCGTTTGAATAAAAAAGGCTTGCTCCGTCGTCTGTCCTCCTAAACTGATTTCGCTCAAAGGTTCAACTGGTGAGAGAGGCAGCAAGCTCGGATTGGTCGCGTAATTAAAATGGCAGGTAGCTCGATGCTTGGCACGGAAAAGCTGGCAAGAGAAGGCCGGCCGCGGCGGCTCGGCGGAGCTTCGATAACGATATTCGCATCCGGTTTCGTTCCCGTCAAAGGAAGTAGATTGCACCTGCGGGTAAGCATCGACGAGAGCATGTCGGTCGCGTTTGCCTCTCGCAGCACCCTATTGCGATCATAAACTACGGTCGCTTGTCGCAAGCTGCTTGCGTTGCGACAGCGCGTGCCCATAATAAGTTAGGACGTAAATTATCCCAAGGAGCCGGGGATCTCGGCAATCAACCACAAAACGGATTTCATCGGCGTTAATCTTCCAAGCAAACTTGCGGCAGCGACGATCGCGTCGGGATGCGCGGCCACGGAACCGGAAAATGTTGTTTGGCCGCACGTTTTGCCTCTACCCCAACCTCTGAGAGCGAAGATAATGCGCGGTCTTTTTGTACCGTCGACGTTTTATCGCGCGAGCTTTTTTCCCCCCTCGATCGATGCGCGCCGATAAGAAGATTTACGGCTTTTAATTTGTAACGTGATTAAAACACTTCCGACGGATATTAGATTAAGAGATGTTGTTGGTTTCCTTCACTGTTTACACTCTCTATGTCTGAATTTTGTTCAATCGTTAACAGGTCAGAACATAATCAAAAGGGCTATGAGATTAGTACCGCTAGTTCCTCCTTTCATCGCGTACCTACTACGTGATGTACATAGCAACGAGAATGAAAATTCTTGGAAAAGTTGAGACTCCGGAAGAGATAGCGCATAAAACGGGAAAGATGCATTCGTGGCAATTTGTACCTTCCGACAAATGTGAAAAGTTCGAGGATGTTGGATCACAAGATTAAGAAATTTTTATACGCGCACACTTTCAACGAAACGTTCGGCGTACATTATTTTTTAAACATTTTCACGTATCTTTAATTCGGCATTAGTGATCGAATTGCAAATTTTTAGAAGGTACAAATTCTTTGACGAGGCTCAGTTGATAATCGTTAAAATATGCGGTGCCAGTGCAAAGAGAATATAATTAACGTTTGATGAACGTCCCCGGCTGGCGATGTTTTCAAAAATTCATCGTTTCCCTCGGCAGGGCCAGTTATCGCGCGCTTTATCTTTATATTAGCCCTTCACTTGAGAGGAGAGCGTTAACCCTGGAGATCATTCTATTAAAACCATTTATCTCCTCTGTTAGAAGTTCTCTTGGGACAACTATTGTACTTTCCCAAAGTTACCCGGGTATCCCCGGCGGAGTCTTTCGACGATACCGTTTCTTTCGTCTTTCTCTCATTTTTCAACAACTCTTATCAGCATTAAGTCGCGTTACTAATATTCCAAGGCTTCCGCTATTATACTCATCCTGTTACCGTATTTCCTTCATGAGTGAAATACTCCCTTTACGCGAGCACCTAAGTCTCTGGCACTTTTATTGCATAGCCTTCTGCCAAGAAACTTCACCGAGCAGTAATTTTTGCGCGCACAGTTCGACTTCATTAACTCTTTCCAATTTATTATTCTTCTTCAGATCAGTTTTCACTTCGTCAGTGGAATTAAATTTCTAATTATGGAACGTCTCGTAAATCAAATTAAATTCTTGATTCATGATACCTGCATTTGATTCTATTGTTCTCTATGACTTTTATTTGGAAGGATATCGGTGAGTACTGAAAAATATTGAATGATGTACTGTCGTTGCGTCGAGCACAACGCGCGTCCGACCGTAGGCGGACCTATATCACTTAAACTATCTGTTTTCTCTTTTCTCACGCGTCTTCAGTCTTCCTTTCAACGATAAATCAAGTCTCAACGGATCTCCATGTGATTTTTCTTCCACACTCGCTACTTTACAATTTCCATTTATAAACATTTTCCAAAATTAAAATAAATTTCGATCCCGTTTATAAACAATGATAAATGGAAAAACGCTGAACGGTCATAGAAACTTTTATTGTACGATGTGACAATTAATAGAAATACAGATGAAACTTCACTCTCTTTCGTGAGTCAAAGAATTTCCCACATTACCATTAAAACGGTGTAGCGTACGCGATGTCAACATTATAACACCCGCATGTCCCGTGTCATCCGACATACTGCGCGTGCAAATCACTAATCTGTCACGTGCGCGAGCCTTTGGTAATTAAATTTCAATTAAATGGGTGTATAACAGTACGTGGGACAGTCAGGTGCACGTGCAGTTCACGTCCATGTAATTGCGAATCATTGGCGGGTGCGTTATTTATTTATGAATATTCAGTCGGCCCGGGTGCATAATCGTGCGGGTTACAATATATGCGCGGACAAATGTTTATCAGAACGCCGCGTTAAAATAAATTTTGTCTCGGCCCGTTCATACCGTCGGCTCCCGCAGCCGTCATAAATCTTTGCCTTTTACCAGAAATCGTCAAACTTCCACGATACTCTGGTTTAACGACACACGAGAAGAATCGCTGGGAGCGCGAATCGACGCATTTAATATATTCGCTCGATCGTGAATCGCGCCTGGGTCTCCGGTTTCATTGAATCGATTCTCGCCCACCGAATTTGATATTTCACTGGCAGAGCTACCAATTTTTTTCCTACCGAATGGTTTCGCGTTGAAGTAATTCGCGGATGTTCAATCAAGTTGAGCGACTGCGTGGACACTGTGTTTCTACTCGATTACAAATTTAACGATGTATGCACCGTATTCGGTCGCGAATCGGTGATGATCGAATGTGTTTTTGTAATGCAACCTCGTCGTAAAATTATGTCCACAAAATGAAAAAGTGTACGCGAACGTCACGTAAAAAATGCGAGGGTAACAATAGGCATCGGGATGTTACGCGTTAATGCGAGATTCTCAGAATTCATGAAACATAAATTTCGTCACCTTGTTTTTCGCCAAATTAATCGCGACGAGGTGACATGGTACATGAGTAAAACCGCTACCGTCGCGCGTGTTTCAACCCCCACGCAGATCCGTAGATTTACAAAATGCATATCTCCAGCGATGGTTGAGATTATGGCGTCCCAAGCTAAGAATTAAACTTCGTTACGAGAAATTCCATTCGTTTTAATCCGTCGCGTTATATCAAGTTTAAATCAGTCATTCTTGTTGATAAAGATGTCGACGTTTGATAGATATGACGCTGACCATTTGTTCATTTTATATATAAAATGACTTGAAAAGGAATTCTTCTCACTTGTGAGAAAAACATCAAAAAACAATTGTTAAGTGTTTTATGGAATTGCTTGTTTCTCTAACATAGTTCGCAACAGATAAGTGTGCCACTATTGTACTGATACAACTTCATCGGTACGTCGATGTATCAGATCCAGCTAGCTACCATGGAAATGCGGGTTTGGCCAGTATTGCGACACGATATGGCAGTTTGGTACTGGTTAAACTTACCCATTAACGGCTACTAGTCGGCAATGTGTTCCTAGTCGAACTGTAACGCGGGATCTTCGACTAGTACAGTTTGTAGGAAACAGTCGTATACTTTAATGTGCTTCCGGCGACGTATCCGAATGAAATCGTCGTAGATATAAACAGAATCGAACTTGTCAAACGAATACTGCGTTTGTTGTTCGCACATTCGGTTCTTATACCAGAACTATTCAATTACGATTTTACGTAGAACCTCGAAAAAGTTGAACGTAGTGCAATTTTAATTCTTCTCATAAATATTTACACGCTTGAGTGGTAAACAAGAGAAATTTATTTCCACAGAAGGAAAAAGGTGGCAGTAAAGAGCGGCGGGACAGTTTTAAAAGTGCACCGAGTTTTTCCACTCACTGTTTAAACGATAATAAGCATTCTCCTTTTTACTCGGCTAACTCGGTTAACGTAATTTCTTTACATTAAAATCTGCTACTCGCACGATCGTTATGCGGCGCGTAACGGCTTTCGTTCTGCCCCTCGGCGGTCTACCTTTTTTTCGAAAGTGACTGCAGCGAACGACTTCCCCGGAAACAGTCGGACTTGGCTCGTTTTACTAACAGATTCAATTAAGATATCCGGTCCCTTCGGCAGCGTTCAAACGGGAAAACGTCGCGTTTCCACCCTTGCAGACAGGCGAACGCGCCCTTGAATCTGCAACATGACAATCCCCACGAAACCGACCTACCTACTTCGGAGAAGCGAGGTAGATGCTTAGAGATTGGTATCATCGCCGGTGTGCCACTCGACCGTTTGCAAATTCCCTTTGGAACTTAATAGTTGTCGAGCTACATCGGTTTGTATTATCGAACAGTTTCATTAAGCAGAGTACGAGTACAGTTAATAGAGAATAATGAATAATACATATTCCGAAAGCAAAAATAAACGAAGTACCCGAAGAGAACGAGGTATATTCGAAAACTCCTTGATATTAATTCAATTTATCTAATGACATCGTATAAGTTCTTTAGCATTTTTGTTAAACTTAACGATATTAAACTGCAGTGAGCGACACTGAACTTACACAGATTTGTCCACTGCAGTGGTTGGAAAAAAGGAACAATGAAGCCAAGCGACTGAGCGCAATTCAACCGAAGCCTTTCGCGCCACGTTATAGCTAGCCACGGTCACAAAAGAGCCTCCCTCTAGTTTTCCGCTCAAACATCTCTCTGTACACGCGACAACAAAGAACGATAACTGAACAATACTTACGGGAAACGGCGAGCCATAATAGCTGATTTTCCGTCGACGCGTCAAGACTATAGATTCAATTAAGATAGGTGTCACAATGTCCCCTTCTGGTTGAGGTTACTCAGCCGGGAAAAATTTCTGTTCGCAGAGAGGAAGGTATGGTACGAAGCGGCGACGCGCGCGATCGAAGCCCGTATCCGCGCGTCGGCGGCAAGTTCGAGCGTCAGCGGGACGACGCCACCGGGCGGCGTGGCGCGGGGCGTCGTTCTCTTCGTCGGCGACGGGATGGGGATGAGCACACTCACGGCTGCGAGGATTCTCTCGGGTCAACGTCATGGAAACACGGGCGAAGAAGCGCAACTCGCCTGGGACAGCTTTCCAGCCGTCGCTCTCGCAAGGGTGAGTTTTCTATCTCCAACTTTCGCTCTTTACATAGGGTGTCCTATGATACGCGATATTCTGCTGATTGGTTCTCAGAAAGGCAGCTTTATTTCATGTTACATCAAGCTGTAGTTAGTTTATCCATTAGCGCCTGATATCTGAATTTGTCGAAGCTTTAAGATGAAATAGGATGATATCTGATTGTATTTTTAAGTAGAAAGAGGAAAACAACATTCAGTGGGCATCGTACAAAATTTAAGTAGCGCATATGCTACGAGTTTTCATCCATCCTTTTTATATTCTGAATCAGTCTATGAAATATCACCTGGGACATACCGTATATCTTGTATTCTTTGCGCTCTTCCTCGTATTCCTATTCTTCTTTTGCATTCCGCTTTTCCTTTCTCCGTTCGAGCACCTTTGCTCGCGTTTTTTTTCCCTCCGAGGGTCGGTTTCCCTCTCGCTTCTATGCGGAGAATGCAGAACGTCGGAGAAAAACTTTTCCTCCCGAGGGGTCCTAGCTAAAGGATTCGAGGGAACATCGACGCTCTTGATTCGAGATTTGATTATTATGTAGCTGACTGACTCGATTCCTCGGCGTTCTGTATCGGTTTTGTCGAGTCCTTGTGATCAGAGGAGAATGAATCCGTCCCACTGATACGTATGTACGCTTCTCGTGCATTATTGCTGGTGAAAAGCAATTGCCAATTCCTGCCAAATCCTACCAGTTTTTATGTAAAGTATATTATTTTGTTAAAATGAAATATTTTTATGTGTGGAAGTTTCGTACAAACAGTTCTAAAAAACTGTCCAAGGAAGTTGATAATAGGAAATATATTTTATAAATAAATAAATATAATAGGAAAAATATTTTATACAAAATATCAAAATATATATTATCGTTAAGAAGTATGTGGAATATAAGGAATGATTATATATTAATATTAATATTAATATTACTCAATCTTCTATATTTTACATTTTGAATATGTCCCAAAATTAGATATCGATTTACTTTAAATCATGTTTAAACGCGCAAGTAACTCGGTTTCCAGCGAGCAAAGCAGCATGGAATTTGTCAAAGATACGAGCTTCTTCAATCTTCCTCCGTTCGTTTTGCCTACAGGGAAGCCATGAAAAAACGTCGCATCGGAAGTGTAATTTTTCGCACTAGTGTCCCGAAAAGATTCGCGGTTTGCTCGTTATCTCCGTTAATTATGAAACTTCGTTTCTCCTCGTCCTTTGCCAAACGTTCTTTCGGACGCGAATTGCGAGTATCCCGTTTGGTGCATGAAATCAAACACTAATTAAACCGCGAGGGATCCCGTGAAATTTGCAGAAAGTTAATGCGAGCACCAGTCGAGTTTAAATCCCTCGTTGCATCGCGTTAATAGTTACGGAGAAGTGAATTTTTACTTAATCGGCTTTCAGACGTCTTTCTACTTCTTTCTCCTTTTGCTTTTTACGCACTGGTGAACTAAGTAACCGAGACGACGATTCCCGTGGTACATAGTGTACTTTTCTTGAACCTTATTATGCGTTTAAGTCATATTGACGAGAATTATGTAAAATGGTTACGTTGCACGGTTAACCAGAACCACTCAGTCGGTCAATACCGAAATTCAATCGGCGCATTGATTAATTCCGAAAGTTTCTAGATGTTGAAATTCCGCGGCTCGCATGTCACGACCATTTATGTATTACGAATTTGGACGTGGGACGTCGAAAGATAGTTGGGTCAGAACCAATTACAAGGAATATGGGCGGGAGAAACTATTTGAATATTTGACCGGAAGGGAGAACGCTTGTGAACAGAGCCACGCCGAGAGAGCTGGTCTATTTAGAATTGTTCCCAGAAATTACACGGACAGGTAACAAATTGTACGAGGTACAGGTAATCTCGGCACGTTTCACTTCATAATTACTTGAACACAGTTTCAAACGAGCAATCCAGAAATGAGAAACGCGGGAACATAATGTCTGAAGGAAAATGGCAGGCGAATAAATCGATTCGTGGCCGATAATTAAGAAGCGCGGCTCGAAACTCCTTTGTGCGTGTCGCGTTCGGAAATTATTGAACCACCGCGAAGGTTCTCGTTAACCGCGTGCATCTCACGTCGCGTGTTCTCTAGTGAAATACAACGTTCGTGTCGAGAGCAATAAAACTGCAATATTCGAAGCTTCGTTTTCCGATCTGATGCAATCGTACGATTGTAGAAAACTGAATGTTCCGCTTCAGCGTAATATAATCGTAATTATCTAGTCGTAATTTTAATTTCTACCGTTTTCTAGATTCACATTTATTAAATGTTTGCATTTAATATTCGTTGATCTGTCGTGTCCGTCGCTTACGTCGCTACATAACGTAGTTCGTTCCTTGTGTAATGCCCTTTGCTCGTCAAAGAGGAACTGGGTCATCATTTTCAAATCGGATTTGAACCGTGTTTTAATGAACCCCTCTTATTCAATTACAACCCGAAGCTTTTTGACAATGAATACTTACAAATTGCCTTAATTAATCCTTTTACAAGACATGTGAATATTCACGACGTATACCTCACTAATTTTTTTATTCATTCCATGTGAAGTGCTGATTACAAATTCTTTTGCGAGCGCATGCATAGCGGGACAAGTAATTTCTAGCAAAAATCCAGGACTCGACGCGACGAGGCCGCATAATATATGTTTCACCGTACTAAATTCTACCGTTCGACACGTATTCGCACGTCGCTGCATTTATTTTCCCTCGCATAATCCAATTTGCATCCGGTTCCTCCTTTAGCCGCGTATCTACTTTTCACGTCCCATCCGAAACGCCGTGCGTGTCGGATCCTCTCGGCGGGGACCGAGTCGACTCGCGGAAACTTCCCAACAAACTCTATCGGGATTTCCAGGATCGTCGCTACATCGGTTACGGAGTTGCTTATTATCCGAGCGACGTAATCGAGCTTTCTACGCATGGACAAACTCCGCGTTGGATAAGAGGAGGGGGGGGGGTGGGGTATTCGCGTTGCCGCAGCAGACTGGCTTAGAAAATTTGCATAACAATACACCCCGGTGTAATTCGAATCTTCCTAATACCCATGTCCTGGTTTAATTAGCGAAACTGGTTAGCCACGTTTAGCGTCGCTAGTGCAATGAAACAAGAACGTCAAAAGTTGAAATGTCGAAATTCCTAATGAAAAGAGGTCCACGAGTATCATACGTGTGACGATATTTCCTTTTGGTTCTCAATATTATTACTTACGCCTGGACTGCAAACTTTATGCATTTATAGAAAATTTCGAGCCTGTAGATAATGCATGGAATGTATAAATATGTATGAAATATCAAGAACTGCATATCGCAGTGCCTAAATTTTTAAACTAAGTCACATTTATTTTTAATTTGATAAAACGAATGTTTTATTTTTCATAACAATCCGTGGTCGTTCGTTCTTCTTCATTAGTACGAAATCAGAAAGAGAAGAGACAAGTGTTACTTTTATGATACCTACATACCTTTTGTCCGTCACTGTACATAACTTCCGTAGCAAATCGTGCAAATCGTCTTGCACATAAAAGCGGAAATATGTACGTGTCCAGATATAATATACGATCGTTCCTTTTGTCCCCCTTATTCTCTTGTGTTTTATGAGTGGAATTCTTTTTTTACTCATCCTCTTCCCTGGTCCTTGGGGCCCTCTGCCATTCTTTCTGGATCAGCAGTTCTCAGGCTTTTTCCACTGAAAGAGTTCGCCACGGCCGGTATTCGACGGAGAATCGATCAATCCACTGATCAAATGTATCTTTTTTCTCACGTTTTTACAAAAATCCTCCTGTAAAATTCTCGCGCACGTCCATTTCGAGTTCCTTGCGAGTGACACGCCACCTTTTAAATTAAGAGTTGCTTTATACATTTATTCCTGTTAAAAGATATAAAACGAGTGAAATCCTAGACCCGTTGTTATTCACACAGCGAAGTGCGAAGGCGGTGTAAACCGTGTTACCTATTGTACGGTTTTTTTTTTTTACCAGAATAGGGGAGATAACAACTTTATATTACAATAGATTGTACTGTTTTGTTGACGATTGAAACGCACAGCGAGAATTCAGTGATTGAAAAGTTTGCCTTATTTCGAAAATTTCGAAACTTTTGTACGCACGAAACACAATCTCTTTTTACATTAATTTTATAACTAAAGTTGTTTTAATTATGTTTCGGAACAGATTGCACCTTGTAATTACCTCCCTCTAAGCTCTAGGAAAAGATGAACGACATTATCTAACTTGGAACATTCACTTTAAACTTCTTGATTGTACTAAAATATATTAAAAATTGTTATCAACGTCGAACATGCAGCAGTTTATCAAATTGATTTTCCGTGAGAATAACACGTTTACCAGTTGAGAAAATCCTTCCCTCGGCGATTCGTGTTGAAGTTAATACTTAAACTTCCGATACCAGTTCCGCGAATTCCCGAAAATCATCACAACTGAAGGCTTGTTTATTATCCTGTTGATGTAACCGAGTTCCAGATGGAAATGCAACTCAATCGATTTTCTGCTTTTCACACGCTGTTTTCGCAACAACTACATAAACTACGTCTTTGCATTTCGATGGATATACCGATATCACTTCTATTTACAATTCCTTTTATTACACGACGCGATGTAAAGCAATTTGTGGACGTTTAAATTCATTTCTCGAAATACAGGTAAATATTCGAAATTAAAAGAAGATTTTAGAGTATCGTTGTACAGACAGCTACGCAATAAAGTATCTAATATTACGGTACTTGATATTGAATATCATAGCATTCATTACTATAACACTTTTTCCCGTTTTAAAATTACTCTCTTTCGAGTTGTTCCTTCCTTCCGAGTCTTTTTAAAGTGCTTTTCTGTTCTAAAGCTTCGTCTCCGGGTTCTTTGGTCGCTTCAGTTCGAAAATGGACAGAATCGAGAAAAGTTCACGTGCAATCCTTCGGAACTTCGAGGACTTCAATATTGCCTACTGTCTTGCTTATTATTCCTAAAAAGTAACCGAAACTTAGTCGATTCAAGCACGGAGAAATTGATGAAATTTCTTTAATAAATTGTACTTCAGCTAATAATAACAGTTGTACACAGTTTCGGAACAGATTGCACCTTGTAATTACCTCCCTCTAAGCTCTAGGAAAAGATGAACGACATTATCTAACTTGGAACATTCACTTTAAACTTCTTGATTGTACTAAAATATATTAAAAATTGTTATCAACGTCGAACATGCAGCAGTTTATCAAATTGATTTTCCGTGAGAATAACACGTTTACCAGTTGAGAAAATCCTTCCCTCGGCGATTCGTGTTGAAGTTAATACTTAAACTTCCGATACCAGTTCCGCGAATTCCCGAAAATCATCACAACTGAAGGCTTGTTTATTATCCTGTTGATGTAACCGAGTTCCAGATGGAAATGCAACTCAATCGATTTTCTGCTTTTCACACGCTGTTTTCGCAACAACTACATAAACTACGTCTTTGCATTTCGATGGATATACCGATATCACTTCTATTTACAATTCCTTTTATTACACGACGCGATGTAAAGCAATTTGTGGACGTTTAAATTCATTTCTCGAAATACAGGTAAATATTCGAAATTAAAAGAAGATTTTAGAGTATCGTTGTACAGACAGCTACGCAATAAAGTATCTAATATTACGGTACTTGATATTGAATATCATAGCATTCATTACTATAACACTTTTTCCCGTTTTAAAATTACTCTCTTTCGAGTTGTTCCTTCCTTCCGAGTCTTTTTAAAGTGCTTTTCTGTTCTAAAGCTTCGTCTCCGGGTTCTTTGGTCGCTTCAGTTCGAAAATGGACAGAATCGAGAAAAGTTCACGTGCAATCCTTCGGAACTTCGAGGACTTCAATATTGCCTACTGTCTTGCTTATTATTCCTAAAAAGTAACCGAAACTTAGTCGATTCAAGCACGGAGAAATTGATGAAATTTCTTTAATAAATTGTACTTCAGCTAATAATAACAGTTGTACACATATTTTCTTTATTTCTTCAGTACAAAATGTTATTTGATCTTTTTCAAATAAATAACTATCTTTTATACGATGTACACTATAATACACTCACAAATATAGCTTTTCTGTTTTGCGACGTGATCGTTTTAGCTAACGGATGGAAAAGTAATTTGAAGGAATTGTACTACGTGTCTGAAGCTCTTGTCCCCTAATACAAACCGGTCCCACTTATTAGTATATGTAACCAATCTTTTCATTCCTCGACAGAGCTATTTTTCTTCTTTCGTTCTCTTTTTCCGTCCTCCCTACATCCATTTATCCTGCTTAAACTTTCCGGGCGAGTCCTTCGGGGTTTCGAGTACTTTCCGACGTTCGCCAAAAGCCTTCTTATTATCGTCTAGATGCGACTTTCTCATGCCACGCGGAATTCGAACGCTGCTCGATTATGTAGACACAAAGTCTGCATGACTTCATTCAGGCGTGATTTATACACTCGGTATTCTTGATGGAAACTGTATATCAGTCCGCTATTTATTCCTTGCGTACATTGTCTTTCTGGATATGGATTCATGCGAGGAAATAATTGACGTCACACTTCGTTCTATCTTTCGTTTCCCAAAAATACATCTATTATCTGTTTGCAACGTGCGATCGAACTTGATACGAGCCGGAATTAAATTCGCAGCTCGCTCGATTCTGTTCTCAGCATATTCTGTTTGCGCTAAAACCGCAAATTTGACAAATGCACGAACGACGAAATCAAATGTACCATGCTGCGGTAATTTTCGGGCAATTTGAGCGATATCATGTTCATACACGTACTTAACATATATTATCGCGTATCACGTTTATGGTATAGTAAGGTAAAACAAAATTTACTATTCGAGCATCGATGATTTACGTATGGTTCAACAAAGCTTTTAATGGAAAATTTTTTTTTTTCCTGGAAGCTCATTACTTCGAGTAACTTGTTACTCGATGAAATTGATATGTTTCTCTTTGAAATAAGAATCTCGGTTATACGTCTTCGAAAACCGTACAAAGGGGAGGTTGTGCTGCGAAAAAGAATGACAAAATTCGGTCTCGTATTTCACTATAGGCTCGCTCTCACCGCGAAGTTCCAATTTCACGCGAACACGTCACGCGAAAACTCGCGTCCCGATGTGCTCGTGTTTCAAAGTTTGCACGATCTTTGCAAACGGAAATTCGTCCGATCGAAGTTCCTACATCAATATTCATAGGTTGAACTTCATGATCCATAACGTTTGTTCGAAGTGTCCATACAGCGGCCCAGAAATGAACGTGGAAAGAGGGTCACGTTCCACGACCGTTCAAAAACGCTAATCGCTTAAAGCTCCGAGTAAAGCTGTCCGTGTACGTATTCAAATAAAATCCGTTGTTTTACACGCGGGAATCCCGGAGTTCGCATTAACGCCCCGCATTAAATCCGGCGTTAAACGTATATCGTAACGATCGGCGGCCAGTCGCACAAACGGTTTATCGTGCGGCCTTTGCCACGAGCGATCATCCCCATTATCGTCGAAAGAAAAAAAACTATTTCCCTAGGGTTAATTACCACGCGTAGCTATGTAGGTATCCGATCAATTGCACGTTTCATCGGTTGCACGCATCGTTTGAATAACGGTTTATCGCTAGAACGCAAGCTATGTGATAGTAATTATCATGATAGTAATTAATCGACTAGAAGCTAACTCAATAAATAATGGATGATTTAAATTAAGTTTTGTATCATGCGATTATCACGGACTGTTTCAATGTTCGATTGATCCACCATTCGAAACCACCTCGAATGATCTTGACTTTGAAATAAGTTGTCAAGTATGACATTTTGTCCAACTTCTCCTTATACATACATATATATACTTATTGCTCACAGGAACTATTCTGTAAGTTGTAATTATACATACTGTGTTGTCAGATACAAAAACGGTCCTGTACAATCTCCTTTTAACTCCACTCGTTAAAAAGCATTTGACGAAGGACGAATTACTCAATCGATTACTTCTGAAGTATTCGAGATAGAAGAAAAGTGTACCTTTTCTGCAGGTAATAGCAACTTTTGTCGGAAACATTTTTCATTAGCGTCAATCATTAACGAGTAATTTGCAATAAATGGTTTAGGAGTATTTGAGGGAAAACGATTTTTTTTCCAAAAGTTTGCTCTTTCGACT
The DNA here is from genome assembly GCF_001652005.2 of Ceratina calcarata. NCBI lineage: Eukaryota > Metazoa > Arthropoda > Insecta > Hymenoptera > Apidae > Ceratina > Ceratina calcarata. The sequence goes on from NW_017142569.1 coordinate 155,359, forward strand.
GTGCGAGCAGCTGAATTTTGTCAGTACCAAAAAAATGCTGATTAATCATACTTAACTTGTTAAATACTGTAGTTAGGAGAAAAGTACATAGAACCTGTAAGATTTTTGAAGCAACTTCAAGAATTCATTGATTCTTGAATCTCAATAGAGATTTAGAATTGTTTATTTTATCTGCAGTTATGCTTTATCTATGGCGAATGATATAACGCTTAATATGAAGAATAAAGCATTTCTCTGGGTTTTAAGGTTGACTTTGAAAAATAATGTGCAGACAATATGCCATGCAATTTCTCCACTTTCAATCCTTTGTACGATTAGCAGAAGGAAATTGTAAAATTTCTCGATTCGCCAGCGAACGGAAGTATAAATTGTACTTGAGAACGCAATCAACGTAGAAACGACACGACGTTTCTTCAATCCGCAAACGAATCTCATCTTTTTTTTAGAGAACGGTGCATATTAAAAATGAAACTGAAGTCAGGTGAGCGGAAATCAAATTAACTGCATATTTTATCTCGTGTTGGATTTTCTTCTCCGCCGTTTTCGGTTTAATACAATTTTTCTCGAACGAACAACGCCGCGCTTGTAAAAGAGTTAAGTGAAAGTCATTTCCATCCAAGAAATAATATAAAGTACCAGCTTGCGGTATCAAGGAAACGGAAAGAACGGTAGAATAAGTTTAGCAATTGCTTACGTGTGTAGAGAGAGGAAAAGAGATTATTAAATTGTTCAAACAGTTTGCAGGATAATAGAAGTATAATTTTATCTAATTAATATACATTATTATGTACCTTTATGTAATGCGATTTAATTAAATGTGATCTTAATATAATTAACGTTTACTGATAATTGCTAATGACTGGAATGAGTTGATTAATTGAAGTTGAGTAATTAAAAATCCAATGAAACGAAAAAACATCACAAAAAGCAATACTAAAAAATTAAAAACTTCCCCTAGGCAATGGTTATTTACTATCACTCTAATTTCATGATGTGGATCAATAGAGTTGACACTTTCAATTTAATCTATAAAATTGCTTTTTATTCCATAAGTCAATTTAAATTGAACTTTTACTATAAATCGGCGATCATGCAAAATTCCAAACATCTAGAATTACATCGATCTGTGCTATTAAAAATTTGGATACGTCCCTTTGAAATATGTTGATAAATTATTCTCGTTCCGAATACGTCTAATTTGTGTCGGGAACGTATGGAAGGAATGATCGAACTACAGGATTAATAAAGTCAGACAAATCGCTCACGTACTGGCTACGTGAACGTGACTCAATGGAACAGGAATTTTGCGCATCTATTACGAATTAAGGGCAAGGAAAATTTTTTAATAGCTGTCGCTTGCAGCTTGGGCATAGTAGCAATTTTTCCTACTTAATAATATAAGCCAGGAAACAGCACGCAATTGTTTTCCTTTAATTTACACGTACGTCAGTTTTAAAATTCAATTACCTATACGTTTTACTGTTATCTAAAACGAAGTTGTTTTTACGAAAAGATTCATCTTCATGGTTCAATTTTATTTTGGAAGATCCATCGAGTTAGATTCCACTTACGATAAGATGTCGAGAGTAGAGATTTACCAGAGAATTGGCTCGATTCGTCTATTTTACTCGAAGATTTAATTAAAGCTAGTAAACATCCTTTTTCCTATGGTCTTTGATCCCCTCGCAAGGAACCAATACTTTTTCCGTATCGCAAATATTTTGATCTCACGCAGTGTTTAGAAATTTTAATTTTGCAATTAAATCTTATGTTTTTCATTTGTAC
>NW_017142569.1:157255-161756 GCF_001652005.2 Ceratina calcarata
TATGCTTTATATTAATTTTTATATTAATACTAAAATTTTGATTTATTAATTTACATCGATTTGTTTTTATGTTTTTACTTATTAGAGGGATTTTATTCATCTTATTAATAGGAAGCTGAGAACATGTTCCTTAGCGTTCATGAAATATTTAAATTATTAAAGTATAAAGGAAAGTACATAAAAGTGAAGACGTCAGTTATGTTATTATTAATTACTATCAGTACTATATTTTAGAGCAGCTACATTTTCTTCAAAACATAATTTTCCCTTGTTTATATTGCACTCTCCTAAGGAATTTCGTTTGTAGAAATCAATGACAGATATCTGAATTACGATTACTATCACGTGGGGCATTCAATTTCTATAATCATTCGCCTTCCACGATCAAATTTAATATTAAATTTTGCGAATAAATTTTATGTGGTGTATTATACGTCATTGCAGCTGATGCATCGCTCAAACATACACATGAGAAGATGACCTCATTTTTCGTGATAATTATATCTCACTTCATTGTTAAGGATAATAGGATTTATTCACAAATCTAGTATAATTGATGCGTGGAAAAGCATACTCCTTTTCATACACTATTTTATTATATTGGTACTTAATATCATGAAAATGGTATCCCGATATTATTTGCTAATGACGTATAAGCAAAAAGTGTTTTCTCTTAAAATCTTTAATTGGATATCGCTTCCTCGTTCCTTTTTTCTCTCTTCCATTCTAAATCATTTTTATTTTATTTCCCCCCGTTCTCTGGCCATCTGCTTTTTCTACTAATTTCATTCGTTATTTCTCACTGGCTTCTTTTTCTTCCTCGCTATACGTTCGTCTCTGTTTTCCTTTTACCACCACTTTTTGTTCCTCTACTACCCCTTCTCTTTTAGCTTACACCTCAGCTTTATCTTTTCCCCTTTTCTCCGACTTTTCATTATTCTTCTTTCCCATACCGCCCCTTTTCTTCAAGCTTTCATTATTTTTTCTAGCTCCTTTCATTCCCACGGCTTATCTCGTTCGTTCATTCGCCTTCCCCTCCTTTCTGTTTCTTATTTTTTCCACTTTTCCCAGCATCCAGTCCAATCATCCCCTTTTCGTGACTGGATGAATGCAAATTAAACCTCCTTCGCGCGGAGTCACACCAGCGAGTAATTTGTCGCGTAAGTAATGATAATCCGCACTCTCGGGATTAGAACCGTTGCGTTGCGGTAAGAAGCGCGTTAACAATTTAGCCAGGTCTCTCTACTCGCGTATCGCGCATTAACGCTATCAACGCTGGTGATTAACGAGCTTAAAATTTCTCCGTGAAGTGCCCGTTCGCCTAGGTCTCGCCGTGTTACATCGCCGAGGAGCATAGGCCGGTTATTGTGCAGTTAGCGGCCGTAATATTCCGTCGTCCGCGTGGAGAGAACGATCTATCGGCCCGAGGAATGCAATTAAAATTTATCGGATATTTAAACGGGCTCGGTCGTCCACGCGGCTGCGGACGGAAAGGTCCTCGTTATTCCAGGAGAAACTGATATTCGCTACCCGCTGCCGTTGCGAAACTCTCGAAAATTTTCCCTGCCCAAGTTCGTTCGAAATCACGAATTTCAGTGAAATTTTGGGAGATTGCGGTCGCTAGATAAAAAACGAATAGTTCCACTCCCCGTTCTACTGATTGGAATATTAATTACGATTCGTCGTGTCAGATAACGCTCCAGTATTTCTAATCGCTTTGGATTATAAATTTGAATAGTTCACGGATATAATTTTCGATAGTTACGCATAGTTAAATAATTGCATGTCTTATTTATTAAGACGTACAAGAATATTGAAATGTTTAATTTATTCACGTTTCCACGAAGTTTCATTCATTCTTATGGTTGCTATTCACCATTTGAGTATTTCATGGGAGAAGATGGAACAGCGAGTCGGGGTTGATCTTATTCCGGAACCGGAATATATTGAAACAATGACTCCAGGAATATTTCGTGCTCGACAGCGAGCTTGTTACCGCTGAGTATACGCACATACATATCCTATTCCCGAGAATCTGACCCTCTCGTTATCGGATCAAAAGTCTATTTTTTTGCAAACGAACTTACGATGTATTTCTTAGAAATCGTCAGATGAAACTACGTAGAAGTTGGTTTTCTTTTAGAACATGCATCGCAAAGATATAGAGTAATGAGCTCTGCTGTTCGCTTCCTTTTTGACCTACCCTTGCTTCCTATCTATTCCTTAGATAACGTCTCGCCCTAATTAGGCGTACATATTTTATAAAATCCAGGCAAATGACTTACTCGGTGTATTTAACAGATCGTAAACAGTGGGTCATGGAATAAATTCAAACATGCAAATGAATTCGTAATCTTGTAGAATTTTATAATATCATAGATTCGTGGAACTTGGCAAGGTGACGGTCAGAATATAAATTTTCTGATTCATGTGATCTCGGGAATTTCGGCGTTTCAGAGATATTGGACGTCTTGGGAATCTCTGAGTGGCCGGGATCCTGCCGGATTTCTAAGGCTCTGGCTGGAGTCTCACAGATTCCTGTGGTTTCGCAGTTGTTCGTTCTACTGATACATAGTCACATCTCCCTAATTGTGAGACTCGCGATATTATGTTAAAATATGTATGCTCTTATACATAAATATCGTTTATCTCGGCTAAAATTTGAGAAGTATTTTGCTCACGTGCACGGGGGAGGGGGATTAACTGCATTACATCTGTGGATTTCGATGTATTCACTTTCGCGAGTAGTATTAGATACCACCGATCCGTGGTCCTGTGGCATCGAATTGCATGTCACAGATCCATTACTGGCTGCATCGTATTCCACAAAGCGACTGATTCCATTTTATTTCATAGTCGCACTGAGAGCACGTATCTATGTATCGAATTTCATGATTTATTTATGGAAATTTAAAAAAAAGGTATAAAAGTTTTGTATCAGATTAAATAGTATATATGTACCAAGGGCGTGAAGTGGGATTTTTTACACCGAGTGCGGAGTTTTGCAAAAGTACTGCAACCACACGAGGTCAAAAGCCCATTTAGCCCTTGGTATACAATATAATATTTAATGCTGATACGTAAAATTATTGATACGTAAGATTATTAAGATTGAGACGTATGGCAGTATAGTTTGCTAGCTATGCTCTTGTAAATCATCGTTCATTAGAGAACAACTGGTAATAGTTTAGTCCCGGTAGAAGATGCGGATTCATCGTTTAAGGGATATGTAAATATGTACGTCAGCTCTAAAGATTCGCAATATTACATAATAAAATACGTACGCCGGCTAGCCGTCGGTACGCTGCTTGGCAGATGGAGGTCGTAAAATTGAATGGGCCAACTGCTTTATATTCATGAATTCGTCACCTTGCCGAGATATTTGGTGTTGGCCGAACTTCCACGGTTTTGCGCCGGACATTAAAATGATAACGATCCGGATAATATGGGAATAGGAAAATTTACGGTTAACCATTTTCGTTCCGACCGTGGCCCGGTTTCCGCACTTAACGAACGAGTTTAAAACGTTTAAACGCTGTCACGTGGCGGCGGTCGGACCTCGCCGTTTAACGGGCCTGTCGTCACGTAAATCAGTGCCCGGATGGTAACGAACCTCGCCACCCCCGCCCTCGGAACGAAATACACGCAGCTCGACGATATGATACTTCGGTGTTAATGCTGCGGCGAGCGTTCCGATGCCACTGGATTACGGAGAGGGAAGAGGATTTCGGTTCGACGGGTTGTTTACCGTTCACCGACGAGGCACCCGGCGACTAGAAATGGCCTGGAACTGCCACGGATAGTCGAAGGTGCAGTTAACTTTATTTATTCGGCCGTTACGCAGTCTACCTTGGCTTCCTGTATCGGGATTGTAGAAGCGTTACACCCGCGTGCTCCTTTTTATTCGTCGTAGTTTCAGATGCGCTCCTGCGCGCAACGCTTATTTACTCCCGTTCGCCCGATGCGAATCCTCGGTTGTTCTGCATCCCTTTGCCGTCGTGTACGACGTTCGTAAAGAACGCTCGATCGTGTACCAAGAGAACTAGAGGAAAGAAGAGGCAGCGAGAGATGTGCTCGAATTGGATGTGTTTCAAAGACCGAGGCAAACCGATTACGGGGGTAAACTTGATATTTTTATTGACTTACCGCGGTTCGGCACAAAGTAAAGAGCTGGCTTTTTGAGAAATAATTCGAAAGAAGTGCTGTTTGCTCGGGAAGATATTGAATGTTGTCCTTTATCATTTCACTCGCTCGTGTTACATTCAAATAATTAATCTACGACATTAATATGAAATCGCGGTGCGCAATAATTTTCTTGTCGTGAAATATGAATGAAATATAGGATCTCTCAAGATGATACATGACTCTCAAGTTGAAGCTTCTTGATTTATGCGGTAGGAATTATGATCATAATTTTCTGAAATAATTTCTTCTTGGATATTACGAATCTCGCGATTCGGATATATCAGTGCCTCAGATTTATGTCTTTATATTTCATTGT
>NW_017142569.1:162077-180421 GCF_001652005.2 Ceratina calcarata
CTGTATAGCCAATACATTCTTAAATTATCATAATAAGTTTTAACTGGGGAATCATCTTATGTTTGGAAAAGAAAGGGAGCAAACTGTATTTAGTATGGTTCGCTCGAAGGATTTTTATGAATATTGGTTCATTAATTTCACAGTGAAATTTAGTATTCATTGTTATCCATGGGATCGCGTTACGAAAGAGACGTTCGGGTTTTAAAGTAGGTGAGAGGCTTTATTACAGCGACTCGTTCAGGTCAATCTCAGTAAGCCTCTGCTTGAGTATTCATTATAAATTTTCCGATAGTTCTTGAGGTTCCGATAAGATGGAGTGGGATCTAGTATCGGAATATTTATAATGCAACGGGTGCTTTTCACTTCGGTCACGAGCAATTCTTGTGAATTGTAAACGTGTAACGTAGAATAGGAGTATCTTTTAATCTGTCAATGGTGAATGAGGAAATGAAAATCAGATGTTTCTTTAATGAAAATTTGTTAAGGAGAATTAGTGTCAAACGAGGAAGCGAAAAGGAAAAGTTTAATGCTTTCAGCGTCAATTAGGAACATGTCAACGCTGCGAGACAGGAACGTTTGCCTTAATTTTATCAACTGGGTACCCTTTTAACTGTACCACGCCAGGCCACAAACTTTCTCTTCTCCTTGAAACGAGTAGAACCCTCGAGGGATTAGGGTCAACCACTGAGCATCCATCACACTGCGGTTTCTGGCAAAATAACACTTATAAATCTTTCGCCAGCTCTAATGAAGCATAGGAATGCGTGAATGAGAAGCAGGAATGAGAAGTATAGACGATTTGTTTTTATAGATAATATCTGCATTATAGGAATGTTTAAATATTTATAATAGGAAAATCATCTGTTTGTGTGTTTAGACTTGCAAAATTGTTCACTATAACTTTAATACATTAGTATATCTATCTATTGTTTTCATTTCGGAAAGCATGCAAATAATCGTACGTATTCGTTCGACAAAATAATTTCCCGCGAGAGAGTTTCCCGTGACTGAAACGCGTGAAATCGATTGCCCATTACTCGAGCGTGTCTCTTTTTACCAGGCTTTGCGTAAATACGCAAACAATTCCACCTTGTTTGTGGTCACCGTAGCTACTGTATATTATAGTTAAATGCCGATAAACTTGTCGATAGTAGAGGACGTGCCGAAACTGCACATTAAGATAACGCATGGCGCGCGGCGGGCCGGCTAGTAAACTGGTCGTTCGATCACTCTTTTTGGAATTGGTTTAACGAAGATCGAAAATGGAGCGTTTCATGCGTCACGCGCTCGTTTGAAAATCCTCTAGACTAATCACCGTTCCTCGCTATCTGCGTGTCGAGTCCTGCTTATTAAGCAGCTTATTAAAGAGACTCTGGAAACACATTTACAAATTTATATGTAAAATACTAAATAATTCGTGCGTAAACGTTCCTCGTGGTACACGTATCAAATATAAATCGAACAATGATGTTCGCATACGGGCTTTAACACTGCGTTATCTACATTTTCATTGGAAAGTTAGAACGGACCATTTATGTTGAAATCGTTACGTCTTATCTGCGGATTTTCGAGTCGACTCGTGGTGACTGGAGCTGTCACGAATCTCTGATTCTTCAAGTTTTTAATCCGTTGCTCTCTCCCGGTACTTCGTTGTCGGTTGGGAATTAATGTTGTGACCCATCGACTGTTCGTAGCATCGCTCACCGTCTCTCACCGGTAATGGATGTGTCGTGATTTTTATTGATGATCCAGCAATGAGTAACGGGATTCGAAGGGGTTCGCTAAAGTTCACCGACAATGAATGTCTCGTTTGAATAAATTTCGTTCGTCCTCAAAAAGACGTTTCGGATTACATTGTTGGATTTACATGTCGCATTTATTACGGAAGAGAAAAAGAAATGTAGAAGGAAAGTAGAAGAATTGAGAAATGTTTTATACCAAGAACGAAATTGAATTTGTTCTCTTGCGAGTTCTAAATTTTCGATTTATCCTTGCACATAAAATAACGTTTCTCGAGTGTGTGTCGCGTATCCAGATGATTGAAGCCTTTTGTAATATATTTTTAAATCTATTAAGCTGAGAGACGTAGAAGGTTTCAGGCGAGGTAACGAATTTCAATAATAATGAAACTCTTGGTACAAAAATAAGAGGACTGGCAGAATTTTCATTGAACGAAGAAGGAACGTTTGAAGGATAATTTCCTTGTACTTGAAGTCATTTGTATGCCAAATGGAAATCTTATTTCGTTCATTTGTTCATGTTTTATGCACAAGCCGTTATCCGACATTCTTTCTTCATTTCAATTTGCTTTTACAAATCCGACGATTTTTTCCCCTGCGATCTTAATTGAATTTCGCTTTACCGTTGTAAGGCGTGCTTTTTATTAGACTGCTCCTTTTTCGAATAATCTTCTACGTAAGAAAAAGAATATTTTATACAAGCAAGAAGACAACCTTTCGAAATGAAAGCATAATTTCTACAATTTTCAACGAATCTTTGCGTGTCAAAGATGAAATCGTTCGAATTTCGCGTTCCAGCTTTGCGGCAGTTCTTTTTACTTACGGTCAACTTCACTTAAAGTGATTATTTGAACACGCATAAGCTGATAATTAAACTGTGTGTAGAAATCGGTTATATTATTAATCGTCTCCAAACCTTAATTTTAATTACTCTGCCATCACAGCCACTGTATTAAATTAATTTCGAATTAATTAACGCAAGCCCTATTCATTTCTGGTTCACATTTATACGTCGTTCTAGTTTTTAATTAAATATCGATGGAGAAATCGACGATAATTTGTATGTATTCCGTGTCAGACAACAACTTATGTAACGATCACTTCTGTTTCTTCGAGTACCAATTAATTCTTGCTCGACACAGTCTTTAGGAGAAAACTCTGATCCTTTAAAACAAGTTTCCAACGATATTATAACATTTTATTCTGCAGCTAATAATCTTACACAGTGTATTCGAATAATTAACGGAAGCGCTTCAAATCGAATCAAAAGGATTGTGCAATGAGCATGAAGTTAATTATTATGGAACAGTAAATCATTTCTCGTTTATTGGTAATCCACAGGTATATATGAATGTGTAAATGTTTTCATTTGAAATAGTAATTGGTATCAACTTAATTAACAGACTAATTAATTAAAGAGATCACCTGTGTCACTTCTGTGTTTATACATTTATGATTCGACAACCTTGTTTTAAATTAATGTTCAATGATCATGATGGTTATCCTGTTTAGCAATAATTATGTCCAAATTTCATTTTTATATTACAGACAAAATGCATTTAACTAAATATTAAAGTCTGTCTTCCAGTCGTGTCGTGCTAACACTTCATCAAGAGATTGTTTGTAATTAAACGTCACGAACGTCGTTGTAAGTAAAAAGTTTTCGCATGCAGCATGAATTTTTATTTTTCTTCGACTCTGGTCAACATTCCATTAATTAGGAAACAGTTAAATAAAGAATAACACAAAGTCTATATTTTTTCCTTTTCGCGAAAATGTTTTTCCGAAACTTCAGTCTGTAACCGATTTAAGAAAAGCCTAAAATTACTCCTTGTACTTTTATTAGGCTCTTAAAATCAGCTCAACGAATCTTTCCATAATGAACTGCTTAAGTAATGTATACTGCGTAGGCTTTAGACTGATTGAGTAAAGTGCTTTGAAGATCACCGGGGTTAATCGTGGGATGAAGCCGTACTTTTCTTCGCCCCTTCAGGTTGCCATTCAGGGTTGGACGGTTATCTTAAGTTGCGGCTAACTGGCTGAACAAGCTTGTAATTAGACTGTACGTCATCGGATATATACACCGGTCGCTGTTATTAAACGGAATGTATTACGAAGATTCCGGCAGCTACCGGATCGTTGCCTTTTATTTTGAAGGAGATACGACAAACCTCCGGTTAATGAGCTCCGCTTTTTATCACGTTACGTGGAAATCGTTTAAGCTTCACTGTGGAAGCTTGTAAGCAGCGCTTTACGGTCGCTCGTATCGTTAAGCTGTCGGTTCTTTGTTTAAATATCATGGTTTACTACCACAGATTTACCGCGCAAGGATCTGCCCTCCTATCGAGATTGCTTAATATCATTTGTTATTCGACCAGCAGAACGATAAATATGTAGGATTTAGGTGAAATATAAAGTAAAACTTAGTACATGTGGTCCACGTGTGATGAATTATATCAACGTTGATTAAAACATTATTTCATCTCTTACCGCTTCATTGCATTGTACTAGTCCATAAGACTTGAACCACCTAGGTAATAACTGACAACGGAATGACTAGACGTTACATTTTGTTTTACGACTTGGCGATCGAGGGACGCAAGGCAAGTTTGAGGCTGAAGGTGGTAGCTTGTTGTCGGGATCCGCGTTCCTTATGTACACGTAAATTTGGATTCGTATTTTTCTTTTACTTATTACGATTAAATCTTTTGCAATTTGTCAATGTTTTGAGTTACATTCTATGTTACGTAACACGAGGGTCACAGCGTTACTTCGATGGTATGTAACAGAAACGTAAAAGTTTTACGTAAATTTTCCAATTTTAAATGGTTCAAATAAGTATGAAGAGTATGAGATGTTAATACAACAATGGAAATCACGAGTTTTGTACGCTGAATTAAGAATAAACAATTAAAGTGAAATTTTCTTGTTTTTTTATTTGATTGCACCTCATACTTGCCTAGTCTTTTACCTTATCGTGAAAAGGTAAGCTTTTATTGGAGATAAAAGTATTTATCTTTCGTCTGTTTTAATTGCTAATAAAAAGGCGACGTAGAAAATCTTCGACGAATCCTTTACCTTTATCGGGGTGTAAACGTCGGCCCGCTTGAATAACGATTATTGCGTGTGCACAGATACTCTATCCACCGTTTAATCGGCTCAGGGTGATCGCACCGCGCTCGGTGTAATTGCTTCTTGTCAACGCACGGAATGACCGATAAATTTCCGTAGATCTGCAGATCATTAAATCTAGCCTTCTTCCACCGTCTGAATCTCAAAGCTGTCGCGGTATAAACGAAATTTACCGCCCGTGACTGGCGGTCGTCCGCTCTACCATATGAGAATTAATTAGGAAGTAAATGTTAATATGCAGCGTGGAGGGAGATTATCGTCTCAGATAGTTCTCGTTCAATACAAATAGCTTTTAACTAATTTGAATACTTTACCGGAGTAAGAAATTACATTCCAACAATGTTTGTTGTTTCTCGTTCGTCAAACTGTTTAATTGCTTACGATTTGCGCAGTGTCACCGCAACGAGCTTAAATGGAATCCCTTTGAAATTTAATGATACCGTGAAATACTTGGAAATTAATTAACGTTCTTGAGATTGTACCGCGGGAGAGAATAAGCACGGCACGTTGAATAAAGATTCTTAACGACGCAGCCGCAGCCTGGAAGCTGGCCTGACAATATAAAATAATACATACTTTCTTAACGATCGAAGTAAAAGCGGAGACGGTTTCACTTACGAATTCAGTGACCGTGTAATCCGTGCTCTGGGACAAGGAGACTGATGAGAACGGCTCCCAGGAGATACGAATGAAGCACGACAGGATCGGCTGAGAAACGGGGGTGGGACACAAACGGCGAGGGAGGGAGGGCAATATAAGCGGGAGGACACGGAGAATTCCCTCTAATGACTAATCGATCCCTGGCCGCGATTCCTCTTGTTTCTAAACACCCAGCCAACAGCGAAATCGTTTTCGTATTCGAATCGCTGCACAAGTTGATGCTGTTAAATATTATTCAAATCATCTATTCCGCTACTTGGTGCCCCGGTTCATTGCGAACATGGTCGCTCCTAGATCGTGCTCTGAGTTATCGACTATTCATCGAGCGTTCTACTTAAGTGTACACGAGCAGATAAGTTAAGGCGGTACTTCGTAGTGCATTCTCCGCTATGCGAATTTCCGATTCTGCTCGGCATCCTTTGTTCGAGTATTCGCGTTTTGTCAGCGGTTGTTGGGACACATAAATAACACCGATGTGCACCAAAATTACTGTGTCGTCGAATCTTTGCTCCGTGCAATTTATCGATATTACTACGGCGCGCTCGGAACAGCTGTGCCAAGCTATAGGCTTATTTAGACTAAATAGAAGATGTTTCATAATCGTGAATTCCCGGGCTTCATAGTTCGTACATAATTATCCGTAGAACCATTTACAAAGTGTAGAATGTAGTACATGTATAATGGCTGACACGTTATAACAGTCATTAAATTATTTTCCGTAGGATTTTACTTTATTGAGAAATGTGAATAATGGAACGTCGTGTCTCACGAATTCAACACACTTTCCACGTCGTCCTCGTCAGACTAAAATCGTACACGTGTAAATGGAACATCTGCTGCGTACACGAGTACGGATAGTAAAAGTAGTTGTAACGTAACGGATCACATGAATCAGCCAAGAGAGCTGTACATCAGCCTGGCAGCAGGCTAGTCGAGTAGCAGTGGTAGGAGACTGTATGGATCAGCCATTTCTCACTGTACGTCACCACTGCGGTCGCTGTACCTATAGCGAGTAGTATGAGAATGTAAGGAGTCAGGCGTAAGATCTAATCTAACCAGGCAATTTCCTGCAACTCGCGTTAGAAATTTACTTGTTAATGCTGTAAATGGAAGATCTACACGTAGTTAGCGATATACAGTTTATTAGTTTATATATTACAATATGCTGTTAAGTGGATTATTTAATATTTTAAATCTTGGTAAATCAACGTGTTACAATATATTAAAATTAGGTTGAAATCAGGACGATACGTTCACGTGAAAGAACATCGATCCGATCATAATTTTCTCGTTTTTCTCCGTCGTTTGATTCCAATCTGTGTCAATTCTGTTACGGAATTTTCAACAAGCCATGCTCGGATTTCCCTGCCATTGTCCGAAACATGCATCCGTAATCCTTTCGGTGATATGCCGGAATATCGATACCAAACGAATTGGGATTGCGCTGCTGTCAGAGACGTACGTACGGAATCAATGGGAATACAGCGGGGCACACGAAACAACGGCTAACAACCTTTGACTCTCTGGCCACAAATTTGCTTAAATTTAAGATCGAATTACGACGGTTCCCTTTGACATGCAAAAAGCTTTCGCATGGCGAGGTTTTCATGCAATTTTTAACGTCTCGTAGCTCAGGCGTCACTTTTGTTTTACGCTCGCCTTGCCTTTTTATTCATGTGCTAAAAAGTTGTCCGGGAAGTTTTATCAACTTGGAACTTTAGGGCCGGTCAACTGTGAGAAGTCTGTCGCTGGAAATACTAAAACGTCTTGAAGGAAAAAGCAGGCGATAGAAATCTATTGTCCTCTCTTTCGTCCTTCGCTCGTGCTCTTTCCTCCTGGAATGTAGCGATGAAATATACAGGCGACTTCATTGCCTTCGCCGCGATCCCATCGAAAGACAGATGTATCCGGGAAAAATTAAGTTTCTCTCGCATCCCAGCACACTGGCCCAGGCATAAATCTTTAAAGGAACCTTTCTATGCAATCTCCGTATATTGCTTGACTTTAAAAATGCATCGACTTTCTCATCGGTTTGCCCGACGCACCACCGCGCATACGCATTATTTTCCAGAATCGCGTATCAGATTTTGTTCCAATACATGTTGTGGTTCATAGAAAATTCATACGTTTTTTGATAAAGTTAAGTCATATTTCTCGACACACGATAGTTATTCATCACGTTTGTGTTACGTCGTATTACATACATCTAAGGGTTCTATCGTCAGATCAAAGTCTCATTACTGTAACGTAAAGCAGTAATTTAACGATAAACCTGATTTGAAGAATGGCAATTTCGTCGACGAAGTTCCAGTTCAAGCTAGTGACAAAACTGCATTGGCGCTCGAACCGTCGCAACACGTGGTGACCGAGAGTAGTAGGCAATATAAATTTCGCCGTAAAGAGCTGCCAGAGATTTACACCGGCGGACGGGCAAGCCACAAAACACTCGGAGTTATTACGCGAAGAAACTCCGTCGTTCGTTTCGCTCACGTTTCGCTCACGAGGCCTAAATGGGGTCGTTGAAATTGTAATTAATAGAGGGACCGGGCGAACGTAAATAACCACGACGATGTACAAAACGGCCGGTCCCGTGGCGGTGCACGCGAGAGCACAGCCTGGCAGAGGTCCAGAGTAATGTTCGATACGAACTTCAGCTACGCTTGCTCATCATGCTCGTATTGTGGAATCGACGTGGTGGGTAAGAAATGAGTCAATCGACAGAAGAATACATGTTTCCGTGCGAGAGGTTTCCTTTGGATCTGTCGTACGGAAGAAAATAAATGCAACGAGGAAAAAGAATGGAACGGAAGTGAAGCGACGAACAAGTCCATCGATACACAGAAAGTTCAGAACCCGATAGAATTATACTGACGGGATGAACTGATAAGTTACGAGATGTAATCATCCTCTTCGGACACAGCATACTTTTATTATCCGCGTTTTTCGCGCAGTCCTGATACCGATACGTTTGCGCGAAGAAACAGAGCGCGTTCGATTCGGGATTATTTATCGCTTATATGTGCATTCTATGCGCCGGAAATATTGTCGTAAATAATGCTATAAGTGGTCTCGATGATTCATGCACTGGCATTCGTATCCGCACATAACTTATAAGTTACAACGCTTATTACGTGGTTGTCGAAATGTTATTGTCAGATACTTTGGAAGTGGAAGACGTATGGTTCGGCGACGATAATAGAGGGACCGCGCGTTTAACTGTCTCATCGTATTACATACATCTAAGGGTTCTATCGTCAGATCAAAGTCTCATTACTGTAACGTAAAGCAGTAATTTAACGATAAACCTGATTTGAAGAATGGCAATTTCGTCGACGAAGTTCCAGTTCAAGCTAGTGACAAAACTGCATTGGCGCTCGAACCGTCGCAACACGTGGTGACCGAGAGTAGTAGGCAATATAAATTTCGCCGTAAAGAGCTGCCAGAGATTTACACCGGCGGACGGGCAAGCCACAAAACACTCGGAGTTATTACGCGAAGAAACTCCGTCGTTCGTTTCGCTCACGTTTCGCTCACGAGGCCTAAATGGGGTCGTTGAAATTGTAATTAATAGAGGGACCGGGCGAACGTAAATAACCACGACGATGTACAAAACGGCCGGTCCCGTGGCGGTGCACGCGAGAGCACAGCCTGGCAGAGGTCCAGAGTAATGTTCGATACGAACTTCAGCTACGCTTGCTCATCATGCTCGTATTGTGGAATCGACGTGGTGGGTAAGAAATGAGTCAATCGACAGAAGAATACATGTTTCCGTGCGAGAGGTTTCCTTTGGATCTGTCGTACGGAAGAAAATAAATGCAACGAGGAAAAAGAATGGAACGGAAGTGAAGCGACGAACAAGTCCATCGATACACAGAAAGTTCAGAACCCGATAGAATTATACTGACGGGATGAACTGATAAGTTACGAGATGTAATCATCCTCTTCGGACACAGCATACTTTTATTATCCGCGTTTTTCGCGCAGTCCTGATACCGATACGTTTGCGCGAAGAAACAGAGCGCGTTCGATTCGGGATTATTTATCGCTTATATGTGCATTCTATGCGCCGGAAATATTGTCGTAAATAATGCTATAAGTGGTCTCGATGATTCATGCACTGGCATTCGTATCCGCACATAACTTATAAGTTACAACGCTTATTACGTGGTTGTCGAAATGTTATTGTCAGATACTTTGGAAGTGGAAGACGTATGGTTCGGCGACGATAATAGAGGGACCGCGCGTTTAACTGTCTCCCCCGCTGTTTCTGTATGCCTGTTCCCATCGTTTAAAGTAGAACTGTCCAAAATCGTGACAGGGGATCGATCGGACGAAACCCACGTTTCTGGGTAAACGGAACGAATTCATGGAGCTCGGGCGATCGTGAAAGAGGGTCACGAGGCATCGAGCCTGCCAATGAACCTGGACTAGGTATAGGCGCCTCGTTCCCTCATGAAAACGTTCCGTTCTCGATTCTTTCCGACAGTCCCGGATTTACCCCACCTACTCACCCCTTTCTCTCTCCTTTTCTCACGGTTTTTTTTAATCCTTTAATTCCTTCGATGTTGAAAACTCCTACCGCGTGGCACGAAGATTACAGCTGAAGTCGAATAGAGTTTCAAGTTTCGTCCGAGCTGTTCGTAAGATAAACTCGCCGGAGGACTCGGCCTGTAAACGTCGCCTTTGTGGGAGAGCAATAATTGTTCGAAGTCACAAGAGAGTACCAACCGCGAATGCGAACTGGACGCGAACCTTTTAAAGTCGCTGCTAATGGCTTGCTACGAACATGCTTCTATTATTTGGAAAGGTGAAATGTTTCGCTGTACGTGTATAATTGACTGGCTGCCACAAGGATCGCATAACAATTTTACGAGAAACCGCAACACCCGCAAAAGTTTAAGATATGTAATAAGCTGTAAGTTTAAGATATGTAATAAGATAAGTCTAAGATATGTAAAAAGCTGTGTCCAATATTTGACGCAATGAACTTTTAGAAAAATATGATAATTACAGAGGAGTAAGGTTTATAAAATTGTTCGACCTGTTTTTCTCGGTCATAAGGAATTTTTAACGCATAATTTCTAATACCCTAATACATAATTTTGACATTTTTTGATTGGACTGTACGTGACTTGCAACTGTCTACATGTCCTATAATTCTTGCTGTTCCATATTTTTTATTGTATATCTTACATAATATCTAATATATTTCATCTTTAAAATATTCTTAAATTATGTATTAAGAATTATACAAAATTATACAATTCTGTCATTCGACATGAGAATTCAAGATGTAATAACTTCTTTAATAGATCCGTAAGATTTCTAAAATTTTATACAGTTTTTTATTAATGTAAAATCTACCAACTGTCAAAATTTCAATGTTTTGTCATTGTTTTTATGTAAGGGTTCATACAACCTTAAATGCATTAACACAACAATGACATATGCTCTGTCACTTTCAATGGCCAAGTTTACCCATCGGAACTCGTCTGGGGATTTGCGAGTGAAAAACTACGAGACACGTATCGAGCAGAGCTTACTGGGATTGAAAGACATCCCGTGGTCCCAAGTGGGAACCTGTACGACCGAAAAAGGGACGTACCGTAGCTGCGTAAACACGTGCAACTGCTTGCTAACACCTTGCCTCGCCTTTACAAGCCTTCTAAACGACACGGAATTGCAACGCTTGAGAAATAAATGCAGGCGATCTCGTTTCTTTGCTTGTTGTACACAAGCATGATTTCACGGTGAACCTTAGGACGTATATCAATTCAACGAACGAAATTCTTCTTATTTCTCGCAAAATTTTTAATTGGACATTTAATTCCGAATATCAGAAAGCTTAGAAATTCAGAAAATTTCCAGTACCAAAGATTTTTGTTGAATTTTTTAATTTTGCAATAAAATTTCAGATTTAAACGCAATACCTGATACAATGGATTAAATGTTGTAATATGTATTATTAATGAAATGGACGACTACGCTTTTACATCTACTATCTACACATTAATAATAAAGTGTGTTCGATATTCTTACGTTCTAACGATCTTTCATTTATGGAATAAACAGTACGTGTAGTGGTGCGTAATAACCCGTTCTCGAGCAATGACTGAAATTACGAGATTGCTTGATGTATGATACTAGATCCATGCGTATGATCGTACATTCGTTACTTTTACGATCATAGAAATTTCTGTGCAACATATTTTTCGGATTATATTTTACGTTATGAATATCGGTTGTATTTTTCCTCTAAATTCCTTTGTAAAATATTCTATTATCGACTAATAAACTATGAGAAACGTGAGCGCGGTACGTTGCGATTTAATAATTTAGGAATGTCTTTACTTTATGATACGCGTTTAAATTATACAACATGCGAAAGCCGCGATTATATTTTATAAATATCACGTAATAAACGGCGTTAAGCTCGTTCGTCAATTCATGTCAATCTGACGAGCAGATGCACTTGATATATTATAGTTACGCACAGTCTGATACGCCGCTAAAATTCGATATTGCAGACACGCTGCGAAACCGTGTTCCCGAGTAACGCGTTCATTCAAAACCGTAATAAATAAAATGAAATACGCGCGTTAAGCGAGACAAAGTTATAACCGCCGTTCATTCGTTGAGAAGCATCTGTATAAGATGATATATGTATACTTGACGCGCTTTAAAACTTCGCCTTAGATTCTCAGATAAAAAAATGAACGGCGTCCGTTCGACGTTTATTGCCACTTTTTCTCGCATTCTCGGGATAAAATACAGCGGTCAAATTTTTATGGTGGCACTTATCAATTGGAGAAAAAACCGAGGGCAGTTTCTTCCAGCACGAATGTTCTTATACTTTGCTGACCGAACGCAATCCACTCCACCCTTCGATATTTCATTTGGATTCTTTTTCATCTCGGCGTCGTAACGTAAGGAAATCTGTCGTCATTTCTTATCCTAGTCGTCGTCCACAGATTGCGAATTTTATGCATTTATGGAAAAGTACTACTTCTCATAAGTATAAAAAGTATATTTGACGAGCAAAGATAAGGTGAAAGCAATTTCTATTTATATTAAATTCTCTAAAGTAACATTACAAATGTATTTTGTTTTGATACGGTTTAGCGCTTTTCCTTATATCTCCTCTTATATTTAATTTCCATATATAATTGCCTCGGATTTTGACCTCAATGCGTAGAAACTAGAGTTCATACTGATAGGATATGATTGAAATGTAGTAAATATTCGTTCACATAATATGTAGTCTTACAGTAGCACAGATTCTCTAATTAACTATTAATCCTCAGGTTCCGGAAACCTAAACTACGTAGAAACCAAGGGCTCGCATGCAAGCTACTACATTATTCTCACTACCAATTAATTGAGCAAATCTCCCTAATTGTCTCGATGGTAATATAAGTAGTTATCTAATTCTAACATTCCCCTGAAAATATAGCTTAAAAAATGCATAGTTCTTGTGCGACCCATATGAAAAGTAGAAAATGAATGTTTGATATGACACAATTGAATTGAATTAATGATATTGTACTTCTTCTCTTTTACATCCAACAAATAATACTGAAATCGCTCTTTACACGTTTTATATGCTGTTTGCTCATTTCCTTGCATTTATTACTTTCAGTACGCAGACGAGAATTCTTTTCATGGGAAATGAAATATTTTTCAATATTTGAAAAAATGAAAATTAAAGACCGGTTGGAAGATATTGCGAATATGAAATATTAAAAATTTTACCAACATTAAAATACACGAATTTCGTACAGTTCTTGTGCCAGTCGATATGGAACCATAATTTGCTTGTTTTGCTCTGTTTGCATGCATATGAACCCCTATGCTCGCAAGACGAAACGGCAGGGCTCAAGCTTCGTTATTTTCGTTTACGTATCCAGCTTATTTATAATGCGAAATTGTTACGTTTGCTGGAAACCATTAACCAGCTTTAAAAATCTTCCGTTCTTATCTTCCATTCACATAATGTTATCGCTCAGTTATATTAATATTTTTATGATACACGCTTATTATGAAAATTTTCCTCAATATGCTTTTTGTTAAATTCCTTCAAATTATATATTTATCCTAAGAGGATTATAAAACATTCAATGAAGCAATTTATCATTGTTACCATTTGTAATGTTTTTTCGTTTGGTAGTTTCTATACAGAGCTCGCCTTTTTCAATCTTCATTCGGCCTGCATAAAAAAAAAATGTTCGCGTTTAATTATATTTTCCGTGAAAGCCGCTTTGTACTAGGCACAACTTCGTTAAAAAATTTTCTTTCCGATCGGCGATCGTTTCACAGGACTCGGGGACGGTGGGACCGTGACATGACCCAGATTAACGACTAAATAAAGCACACGTTGGGGATTGTAATTTTCGTCGTCGTTCAGATAAAACCGCTAATGCATATATTACGATAAAACCGTCGGAGGTCGTTCGCTGAGCTTACTTAAGCTTGTCCAACATCAATTTCCGAACGTCACGCACGAATGTAGGAAACCGTCGGTCAGTCCTGTTCCTCGGTACCTACATTGTCTATTCATCGAAATCAGATTAAACTCCTAACTAAATGGAATCTACAGTAAAAGTACATTGACTTATCAACGATTAGATAATATAATCGTTGACGATGGTACTAAATTATCACAAATGCAAAAAGAAAGTTTATTATTTAGGTGGTCGTTCTTATAGACGATGTTTTATTCAATTTAATTATGTTAGTTCGTTGAATGTACTAAAACCAATTATATATTTTAACCGGCATCGGATCCTGTGATCAATAAACTTTAACGCAGGCCGCGTTGGAGAATCCCTACGACCGCGTCGCTGATTATGTTTGCAGAAGCATAAGGACAGGGCGCTATTAACACCTTAGAATTCCATTACAGTGATGCGCTGTATCAAGGAGGCAATCAAACTGATTTAAGCAGTTCGTGCCTGGCTGTATGCTGATGAAATTACACCTGACATATTAAGTACCGTTGAATAACGCGCATAATAGCTTCGAGATTGCCCGCAATGTGTGCTTAACAGTTTTGAACAAACTTCGTTGGTGTACGTAAAAAGATTACGCCTATCAGATTCACGAACTACATTTTAATTAGTATTGACAATGTTATAAATAATAATAATCTAATTATTAGATTGTCGTCGTTGTGTTTGAACTCACTGGAGGGAGGGTGGAACGTGATAGGGGGCGAGAGTAGTTGGTATGTCATTGTCAGAAGCTTCGTTCCGGATGTAAATTACATCGGTCGGTAGGGTGTCTTAAGCGATACAGTAAAATGTAGAACAGCGTCGACCTCCTTCTTGTCCTTCACGCTCATAAAATTATACTTCTGTGCGTATCGTTTCAAATTCCCACCCATGCATACGACGCATAGAAGTATAATTAACATGATGAGTCCTTCTCGTTCTCGCCTGCTTCAAAGCAAAACCTCTATTACTGCGAAATCTCATGCAACGTTTTCGACATTTTATCAAACTGCTAATTAATATTGCGCTGCTTCTGGAGTAAGTTATTTTTAAAATTTCTAGCGTTTAAGTCATTGCACATTTTTTATAAAGATAAAAATGGAAAATGATAAAAGATAAATTTTTTGTTTTATGAAATCATTCCGTTTTTGCTTGTGACATATTTCTTTTTAATTCTGGATAAATTAACGTTCTCCACGTGCAAAACGGTTTATCTTATCACGCCGCATCCTCCCAGCGGGGATGCGGGATAATTAGCGCAATACTTCTTGTGAATAAATTCTGCGAAGTATTGTTCACCGAATTTTCGTGACGAAAATAGACGGTTGAAGTGCTCGGTGTTTGGAGCTCTACGGGGAAATTGTGAGGCAGTGAAAGCTTTCTAAATGTATGCTATACCGTATCTCTTTGGAAAATGGTCCGTACGTGTTGCCCGCGTTGCAGCTGACCTCGTCAGAGCTGTGAGATTTAAATTAGAATCAGTTTGCCCGCGGACCTCTGACGGAGGCAGTTATAATGCTGGTAAAACGTCGGAATAATTTTCCATAAAGACACAACTGCCACCCTAAAATTCCTAATTACTTAAAGTATGAGTTGGTGAAATTCCACGTAAGTAGATCCGAGCGCACACGATTTTAAATGACGTGAGTCTGACACAACTGTGAGATACTGTGGGCGACTGAAAATTTCATTTGATATTTTCTTCATTGCTCGATTTTAATAGAAGAACGAATTACAAATCTTTCTCAATTATTATGATTAAACAATTGTCGTTTCGTTTCACATCAAACAACAAAATGAAAAGTGAGAGATGGAAATCAAAGGAAAGGTAAAAGGGTTCTCGGTAACCCAGTAATTAACATACTTTCCCGCAGAAATGAAATTCTAGCCGGTAGCGAACGCAAAGGGAAAGGCGATTACTTTCAATTCAGCTAAAAGTCTAATTAACCTCCACCCTGGTACTCGGCTATTTATCTATTCCGAGCCCTACCTCAGACTATTATTCGTAGTGACGTCGTTTCCTCCTCCTCCTCCGTGTTCCGTCCGCTAAGAATCGCTCCCTTTCTACCTGAAGAAACGATTTCCGACAACGATATTCCATACCTTAGAAAGCGGCAGTTTTTTTGCTCCATAGCTATATAGAATAACCTGAATCAAATTTTCACAATGCTCCCCAATTTAATCCAGATGGCGAGGGAATTATTCGTTTCAAAGTTATAGAAATTAAAAATTTTTGAATTTTTAATTGGAGCTCATTATCGTAGAATTTTTGCATGAGTGGAATAAGAGAAGATATTGCGATGGTCCCGTCACGATAATAAACGGAGTCAAGTCAGAATAAATCAAACGGATTATAAAGAGGAAGCCTTTATGCTTCAAATAGCGTTTTGTATTTATCCTTATGTACTTTAAGTGTTCCTTAATCGGTTTTAGAAACTTTATACAAATGCGTAGTTCTGGTTTGTTTAACTGTAAGCGGCTAGCGTTACCTCTGACTTATCTACCTTCTCGCGGCCAGACAACACAGTGAAAAATGTAGGGTACACTGTCTTACGGGAATGTTTCGCGTAAATTATTTCAGGCTGATAGGTTTCCTCGCGACGCGATCGCCAGATCGCCTTCATCGTAGGCTGAAAAATGTTCCCACGGACAGCAAGCGTTATTCATGGCTTTTGCATACCGTCCGGTGAAATATCGAGCAGCACGCGAAATTTATTGTTTCGCTCGCTCGTCGTGGCACAGATTTGCGGCCTTTTTCATGACGCCTCGCCGTACCCTCGATGAGATCCAACCTCGACTTTTATTTCCTTTTTCACCGTCTCTTCTTTTACCTATCTTTCTCTCTCTCTCTCTCTCTCTCTCTCTCTGTTCTGCCTGTCGGTTTCCTTCTTTTTTCTGCTCCGCTCCGCTCCAATCGTCGACGCGAGTTGACACACTTCCATTATACACGACCGATGATTTCGTCGGAATCGAGGACTCCACGCAGAGGAAAGGGTAAGTCGACGATTCCGGAGCTCCTTTATTCATTTTATCTCCGCGTGTTGTTAAATACGCCGTGCCACCAGTTGATGAGACGCACTCGAAAAGGGAACACCGAAGGCCTCGCAGCCGATATTTGGAAAATACCTGAATGCGAACCGAGTAGAATAGGTAAGCTCTGGTCTGGTTCTTCGAGTTCATCGCGACCTCTTCATTATCGCGATCTTTACGACCCTTCAAATCACTCGAATCGCTGAAACTACCCGCTTTTGTGCTGGGACTTCGATTTCTATGGAATACTTCCATCTTTTTTCTTTCAAACGCTTATATATGCTTTACGCTTTATTTTAACAGCGGAATAATTTAGAAATCGAACAGTATTTTTTTATTAATTAAAGCAACACGGTTCTGCGTCCGTTCAAAAGGGATAAATAAAATAGTAGTACATTTACCGGTAAATTTCCTGGTGAGCTATTCATTGAACGATATTTCATCGCACGTAACTAATGCAACTACATGCGTTATAATATATGCATGTGTATATCAGAGAACACATTTCAAAATATTCTTGACAGAGAGTTAACAGTTAAAAAGAAATACAGTACTGTGCTGTGAAATAGTTAAAAATATAAATTATTTAATTTCGCATCCGAGGCCATTACTCATGCATCGACCATTATTATAATTTTAAAAAATTTAATGTGATTTAATAATTTAATAATTTTAATTGTCTATACTGTGGACGAAGAAAAATCTCTATGAAATATTTAAATTTATGAAACCTGCGAACAGGGAACAAAATCATTTCGAAAGCATATAAAGTTTCAACAGTTTTTAAAGAAAACGAAGTCAACTGTAGGGAAGGAATCAGACAGCAGGGAGAGAACTGAATGGAAAGTGAAGCGTGCGTGGTGAATTTTTATTCGGATACGTTGAAGCGACACGAACTTTGCTACTGCCGAGCTGATCCGTTTTAAAAACTGAAAGTAGAGTTTCCCTGAACCGATGTACGCTCAGGCATGTTTTCATGCGCGTTCGTTTTTCATATATAGGAATTTTATATTTAAATCCGCGGGGTGCGTGTTGTTTTTCCGCGGCTAAAAAGTTTTTCTTCTTATAAACTGTAAATGGGACTATAAAGCAGCGATCCACTTCGTTCCCCTGCTTTCCACGATACAATGTGAAAATGCCACGTCATATTGTTGGCAGTTGTTTTCCGGGACCATGCATCACCAGTGCTGCAGAATTCTTCTAAAAATTTAACATTTTTTTACTGTTTTCAATTCCAAAATCAGAATTGCATTCACACGTTTTTTATATTATAATATTCTCAAATACGATATGC
>NW_017142569.1:180600-184583 GCF_001652005.2 Ceratina calcarata
TATTCTATAGAAGAAATGATAATTTCAAGTTCTGTCTAGAAATTACAGACAATTATTATGGACTATTAGTGTTCGAGGTGTCGTTTTTTGAAGAAGTAATGACCCGATTGTCTCGGTACGGTAGTACACGCACGATTATACATAGTAGAGATACTTCTTACTGTTAGCGGATCATCAGGCAGCAAATAAACGCCGATCTGATTACATCTAAGAGCAGGTAACTCAATGCCTATCCCCCTTTGCCGGTATTCGAGGGGCATGGTTCTGGCTGATAGCGAGAAGGTACTGCGCTGGCCGACGTCCGGTATCCGGCACAGCCACTGGAAAATGGTTGGACGGTATTAGATGGTGTGGAAACTTCGATTAACTCTGACCTTCGAGAACGTAACCAACGCGTCTGTTCTCTCTGGGGGGTGGTCGGTGCAGTAAATACCCGGACCGATACGAGCCAGAGGTGTCTTATGGCCGGAGAAGTTAATCCGGCGTGTTCCCAGTTTATATACACCGTGTGCTGTCTTGTTATCTGATGTTACGTACGTTTACAATGTTCACCTCGACATCTTGCGCTGAGAGAGATTTTTACTTTCGTTTAATTAACGTGCTGCACACGTTAGCCAACGCTTGATAGCTGCTCCCATTCCGAGTAATCATTCAGGAAAGGTCTGCGTTACGTACAGGTGATATAGATAAGGGTTGTGTTCTAGGACGAATGTGAGCCGCATAGTTTATGAGCAAAGGAATTCGAATTTTAACAAAATGAATTGAAAAACCAATTTCATTTAGAGGTATAATTACGTATGGGATATTGTAAAAAGTAATTCAATAAAGAACGCTAAATTAATTAAAAAGACATTAACTTTGTGTTTTACAATCCACTATTCGTGTAGACACAGGGGCTCATAAAGAGTAGAAGAAAGGAGCGTCTGGCAAGAGAAATAGAATGCTTTTTCTTTGCCTTTTTCTTTTCCAAAGATAGTATTACTGCTTTCCGTTAACTTTTTCGTTCTCTCTGATGTCCTTATCTAGTTTTTCCACTGGTGAAATAGAATCACTGAAAAATATATACAATTCTATTTTCGCCACTTATAAAATGTATAAAACAAATACAAAATAATTGCATACTGAACAAATTTCATTCTATTTTTGAAAATTATTTTATTTTAACTATTGCTACTAACTATATCTATTTTTTACAATTTGTTTTCATTTAACGCTTACGTGGGCGTCTCATAGGGAATACATAATAGAAAATGCGGTAGTTATGGGTGGATCGAGGAAACAATTGGTTCTCCCTGCAGGTTAAACTGTGCACCAGTACGGATTAATCATTTACAACAGAATGCTAAACCGTTTTCCGGCCACAACAGCTGTCACTCATTGTCGCACCATCCCCATGGTACAATTCGTTGGACGTGATTGAATGTGGATGATGAATTTATGACCAACGCACCCCATGCCATGCAAATGGCAATTCTATTGATTCTGTTATTTGATACTTTTTCGAGAACGCGATCTTCGATTCATTCCCGATAGTAGATTTACAACCGGACCCCTACCTTGGAATATATAATCGTTCGCGAACTCTCAAGTCGCGCAACTTTCCTCCACGAGTTGGGAAACTACTTTCAAATCGGTAATAAGGCTTTTCACATTAATTCAACAGCGCCGTAACAGAGTCGATTTTTCATATCTTTGTTTGAATATCTCTCCGATCTCTATAATGGGAAACCAATAAAGAGTCGACTGACAAAGTGAACGTTAATTTCCCACTGGCTTCTAACAGTTGTTCGTTACTTATCGTTGCGTCGTTAAGAATCGGTATTGCCGTGGAACTTGTCAAATTTTATGTTCCTAGTAGTTTCTAGATTTTATGAGCCGTTCCGTTTTCTGACTGTTTAATGACTTTCGAGAATACAAAACCTTGTTAACATCTAAACGCTGTTCTCTACGAGGAATCGCGCGGCTGTATATAGTCATTACCGAAGCTTCTATCCTTTGAACGATTTAATGCTAACTAAATTAAATCTAGTTGTACTGCCATAATGAATGGTGTTCCTTCGCTTTACAAATTGCCGGCAACACTATTGTCTTTTGTTAACTGTCCAGATAAACGGAGATGCATGGTCGTTGTTAATGTTGGGTCACTCCGCCGTGGCTTAACGATTCTGTTAATTGTTCGTCGTGTCTGTTTAGAGTTTCGACTACGTCAGCAACAATCGCCAGTATGGAACCATTTAAAGGATTTGCTGACAGATTTTGATGTATGATTAACTTGACCTACTATTACTGAAGTTACATTAAAACAAATTTAAACATTTTTTTAAAACAGTTTGTTTGTTCTCAATTTAATACGAGTTCTACTATTTATACTTAATAACATGATTCATATAATTGCTTAAATTAAAATAACGATTATTAACTTCCATTTGTAAACGAGAATCTAGATTATTTCCTAATTTGCAACAATTTACTTAAGAACTCTCGGCCGTTGAATTTTTTTACGGAGGCAGACCACAATTTCTGTGTGCAACTTTTACAGCGACCCAACCGAGGACTGTTTTTTTTCGCCTTCTTGTATTTTTCCCCGTGTTCAAATCACCGAGTAACTTTTAGTGACCAAGTTCAACCAAGTTCGGCCATTTCGGAAAGTTCATTTCCTCCCACAGAGGAGCCGGATTTCCATGGAGGTTAATGAAAAAATTTTAATTAGTTTCACGAGGATTAGAATGTTCTTAGAGGTTCGTCTTAATTTTCGTACAAGAAGCGTACGGAATTTCGTAATATCCCGATGCAATAATGAGCTTTATGTTATAATGAATCTTAATCTGTCTCTGAACCATCGAATATACACCTCCTGTTTCTGCAGGTTCTGTGCTTATGTATTTAGCATAATGCAGGATCTAGAGTAAATTGATTTAGAAGTAAGTCTAGTTTAATATGGAGAAAACTTTATCAAACTCGATGCACAGATACTTAAATGTTTAATCAATGATAATTAAACTTCTAACGATCACAGTCTCTTTAAATTGAAATTGTGCAATGCTATGGCTATGGAAAAGATGCTTTCTGGTTGATAAATGCACCCTTTCCATTCGCGAGAGAACAAATTCCATGCCGCCGTTGTAAAGTAAATCACGAGGCGGCGTGCCGCGTCGAGAGCGAAGTGCGAGGCAAATGTTTTGCAACCTGTAAATCACTTTGACGCGGTCCGGTCCACAATTCATTTCTTAAACACCGGAGCAGCTACGATCGAAAACGGATAATCCGGCGTGATGGATTCCCCGAGCGTACAAGCAAGGCGCTGGAGCGGCACCGAAAGTTTACCTTATCGAATCGATGATTCATACTATCGCCGTGTACTCCATTTTTTTTCTTCGCTTCCAGCAGTGATGGATAATCGTGTTGCTTCCGTTTTGAATATATTATGAGACTCGAATTCGTCACGAACAAGAATTATGTTACTACCTTCCGCTTATTGGCTTACATAGCCGTGTCAGTCTTCCGTCTTCTGGATTATCTAATCAAGTTGTCGTTTTTGTATGCCAAAATCTTGGAATCCTTGGAAGAGTTTCAATGAGAAGGAATGAGGAATAATTGTGAAATAAAAATTCTAAGATTCATTTTCATTCATTTATTAATCAAAATTCAATCAAGTTCTTTCCTTTATTTCGTCGTAACACTCATTAGCACATACATTGTATTGAAAGACCAACATACTTTACAATATTTTACAATTTGGGGTACAGAGATTCTTAAACTAGTCGTAGTTCTTCGCTTGGTATCGTTTGCAAAGTCTTTGCAAACGCTACCAACCCAGGTCTCACCGCGTGGAGGTGACTACGTTCGAGACCCGGACAGTGGGGATTGTCCACTGCCCCCTTCCCTATTAAATTGCCACCCTATTATACGGAGCGAATATTGGAGAAGGATTTTAGACGATTGCGAACAAGACTCTAACTATTGACTCTAACTATTGACTCTAA
>NW_017142569.1:186248-194566 GCF_001652005.2 Ceratina calcarata
ATTCCAAAGGGAGTGACCAGATGACCAATCCTAGAGGGTGGGTACTTAAAGTCAGTCGTCAATTGCGATTATTACAATAGTATTGAGTACTTCGTTTACTTTTTGCACGATGAATTTTTATTATGTTTATATAGACGCTTGTGAAACTAGCGCAGGTTTTTCAAAGATAAATTTGACGCTCGTTGTGTCGGAAAGAAATTTCTTGGAGCTGTTAAAAGACCTTCCGACGGCCAATTAGCGGAGAACGGATGGAGTATGACGTTCGAGTTGGGCAAAACGCCCGCAGCTCAGTAAATGTAGGCTATGTGTGTCTATGAATTATAAATGTTAAACTATGCCAGCACGTATCGTGTGCCTTTTAAATGGTGACGCTTTGAGGTCTTATCAATGTTGTTTCTAACAGCGCAACGTTCGTTCTTTGCGCTTTACATGATGGTTCAACGCTGACTAACAGTAGACGAGGACTCAAAGAGGCTATCCATGTTAGGCAACCTTCACCTGGAACGCTTTCAGATAAAACTAGCAAAATATCTCAAGGGATGACATGAAAACATGAAGCTTTTTAATACGCAAATCATTTTCTACACAGACGACGTAAAACATCGTAAAAGTGTAGATAAGGTGATGAGCAGCAGGCAATAACAAGTAGCAATAAGTACATATATGTAAGATGATAATGTATATAATCTACGTATAGTGAACTAGATGTAATGAACCCTTCGTATTGGAGCCTAATTTCCCACGGTCCCATGGATTCATCAGGACAAATTATCTGTATACAGCATAAACCGATCTGGCAAATCGTCGGCTCTCGCTTGAGCGTTGAATTGTGCTTAAATTTGTGCCCTATTCTCTGGCTTTACAGCTGGCTCCTACATTAACAATGGTCGGAAGCTGACGCGCCGTTTTGCACGGCCCTTGTTACTGTCGGAGCTCGCTCTGGCTTTGTTGATGTCCTGCTCACGCATTGTCATTGTTACGAACGGGTTATAATTAATTACACTCTTGTCAACTATCGGTGATGTTAGTGGTATCGTAATTATTCCAAATTTATTAATTAGAATATTTTTCACCCATTATGATCGCTCTACTCATCAATTTGCTCTTCTTTTAGTTTCGTGGTTCCTCCTCTTTCGTCTTTAACGCGACCGTTACATTTTCCGCATGCAAAGCCCAAACGTTTCAGGTTAACGAGATTTCCGTAACACGCGGCCTAGCGCCCATGAATCAACCGAACAACTTTCGTTGACGCTCTACAGTTCAACTCGATTCTAAACAAGCTTCTTGAGAGGTATATCCCTCCACTCGTACATAGAGTCGCCCTGGACAATGGCAGTATGGCTGTTCGATGGAAACGTTCCGTGACAAAGTTTATTCGCGTAGAATGTCTGGCATGATAAACGGAAACATTGCCCGTCACAAGAGTGAGTGGTCGCAAGAGAGAATTGGGTGATCGAGGTATGGTAAAGGTTGATTTCAAGGAGGAAATTACACAGCGCAGAATGCACGTACAAATTGTTGGTCGTAAGGCTTCCATATTCCTATGTTTGTTGTCAAATTTGTTAATGCTTAGTAGTTGAATTTGAATCGTACGAGATTTTCATTCCCGCCATTTATCCTGCGCACAATTCCGCGATAATGGGAAACTCAGCGCTAAGAGTCGTTATTCTTGATACGCAGAATTGCGAGAAGCAGCTCGGCGTCGCTTTTTTCCCCTCTCCCACGCGTGTTGTTATTTTCCGGTAACCCGTAGAACAATATTTGTGCCTGTCGCGACGGTTTTGTTCCTTCTGCCGAGGGAACACCTCGGCGGCATCGTGTTATACACGCGGTTTTTATTGGAGTGCGGCGTGTCCAACGAGTCCACGGGAACGAATGCCCCGGCGTAATCTTCTTATTGAACTTTTTCCTGTTAGTTCCGGTCGTGTGAAATTTTAATATCGCGTATACCCGATTTAACGAACGATGCATCCGTGGCGCATCGACGCCCCCCACAGGATTTATCAAAATTTTGTCCTGTGTTATAAACTGTTAACGCGGCCGAACTATTATTGGTACAAGAAAACACTAAATTATGTAGCCGTGACGAAACGTTGCCCGTTTTTAATAGAACTCCTGACATATTAATGAAGCAGCCTCCCGCTTGAATTTCAGTTTTACCATTCGATAGGTATTAATTTATAATGTGTAAACTACGATTGTTTCCGCATAGTGTATATGTTTTTATTATACAAAAAAAGCCATCTGGGTCCAGAAATGGACTAGGATAATACAACACTATTTACCTCACATATATACGTACCGTCCTAACAATATCTGTCACAAACTAACTAAATAAATAATATTATTTTACATTACTTTTATTTAAATTGCTTATATTCTTAGA
Organism: Ceratina calcarata; assembly: GCF_001652005.2. Classification (NCBI taxonomy): domain Eukaryota; kingdom Metazoa; phylum Arthropoda; class Insecta; order Hymenoptera; family Apidae; genus Ceratina; species Ceratina calcarata. The sequence goes on from NW_017142569.1 coordinate 188,635, forward strand.
TCTACAATAGAATCTTCTATACTTCTATCTCACTAAGTGTATCCCTTCTACCGTACTTTGCTCAGATGCAATTAAGCACAGCAACTTACAATCTAATACTTGCCACACACACTCTCACCATTGGCGTCTCCCAGACGTTGCCTATCATATTATAATACTTTATATTATTTTATACGTTATATAGGAACATTCGTACCTTATTTCTCTTTTTCTACTTTACATCTCCTCAATTTTCCCATCCTTTCAATGGCCTTAACTATGTCCATGTTTCCTCTCCCTTTAATAAGCTCCTTGAATTTATTACATTTTTCCCCCCGGCAAGTTTTCTGTCCACTCTTTCGTTTCCTTTCTAGGTAATGATTAAAAGTTCCGTAGTCTAAACTACACAAAGTACTGAGTTTTATACATGTTCTTATTATAATTTCAATCATTAATTACGTACACAATGCACCGAATGTATTTTTGTGATAGTATCTATCCCCTTGCTCGAGGTTCAACGAGAGACGTACTTAGTTTCACAATCAAGCCACGTTTTGGTCTCTATTGTCCGCTAAGAAACAACCAGGTTAGATCCAACAAACAGTTATGACCAACAATAGATCCATAATGGAGCTAGCTGAAATCTCAACGACGAACGACATTCAGTTTCCTCTGCCAGTGTGTCCGCTGGTCCTCTGTGTATACTTCTGGGATATTTGGAATACCTACGGGGTAAATTTGGTCCCAGCTTATCTACGATGAATTTTGAAATGCACTTGTTCGATCTACTACTTTCGATAACCGAAATCCGAACTTTGTATTATATATCTAAAACTGCATAATTCTCCAAGGGAATTGTTGATTTATAATTTACGGATACCCAATTACGGAAATTCGGATATTTCCATCTATTTGACACACTTATTTATTTAACTAATTCGTTGAACGAAATACAAGAATGTGAAGTACATATGTAAAATGAATGGAATAAAATAGATAGAGAGGAGAAAGGAGAAAGTGTACACGCAACTCCGTGTACGTGTCTAATTTAAAAAAGAAATTCTAAAAGAATTTGGAGTCCGAAGATTTATTGAGTCGCGCACTCCGATCCTCGTGTCCCATATTTTTTTTTTTTCTTCAAGACTTGAGCGTAGTTATTTACGCGTTATAACGCAAAGTAGATTTTTATTCCACGGCAATTCTGACACGACTGTAATAACAGTTTGCGAATGTTCTGACGCTTGACACACTTCTGCGTTTACAGAATAAAAATTTATGTCGTTGACTGCGCTCATATTTGAACAGCGGGTGCTGATTGCTTTTTTCTCTGGATCAAATTACCGGCAGCGAGTTTTTAAACCCGCACGATTGAACTGTCCGCTCAAGTTACACCACTACCGTTGCCAGTTTAAAATCATTTTGAGCCACGCTAAAATGTTATTTCAAGTAGTTATAATATTACGTTCGGTATAGCGGGAAGTAATGATGAGAACAGATAATTAAATATATATAACATTTCCCTGCTGCTAATTTGCAATTTAAAATATATTTTGTCACTACTTTATTATGTAAATGAATTATCTTTTTAATATACTTCACTACTAAATATGCAGCTGAATAAGCGATTAATTTCCACGTTGATAGCATAAAGAATTCATCCCTCAATAAGTTTGCTTACCGATAAAAACGATGCACGTATGATACTCACAGATATACATATTTTTTTTCGGGCATGAATGTAGACAGACACGGATTGAAATACGATCGTGTAACTTAACGTGGTCAATTGGTCATCAATATCCTCCATGAATGGCCGCTCTGCGAAACCACGCGAACATTATTAGCCATCAACTCGCGAAATATCGCTTCGTGGCCAGTGGATTTTTCTCTCAGTTCTTCTTTTTTTGTTCCACGTTAATTGTGCGATAAACAAAGGGCGGATGTTAACCTCCGATCGAGAAATATGTCCGTGAAGGATTGCGAGTTAATTGGAAAGCTATTCTCTCTGTTCCAGTTCACTACAGCCTACGCTTTTTATTGCTAGTAATATTGTTCCCATCGAAATACGAGCTGAATTCCTTTTACAAAAATTGACAATATAGTCGAGGATAGTGTAACTACCTAATCAGTCTTTTTTCATAAATACAAGTTAAATAAAGTTAGTCAAAGTAATCGAGAAAATTATGTTAAAGTAATTTTCAGAATATTTCAGTATGTATGAAAGTAAAATCTGTTGAAGTCAATATATCGAGTTACACTGCCGCTTCAACGATCGTCAAGTTTTATCAGCTTCGCGTGTGTCGTTTTAAAGAATCAACTCGATGACACCCGCGGAAGTATTCTCAATACACTGAAACGTGAAAAAGCTATCCTGTCACTCGACAACCTCGAGTTACGAGTGTACAGCCTGATGTAGTGCAATTGAAATGTGTTTACGTATATGCTGATATAATTCAAAGTTAAATTAAGAACCAAAATTGACTGTACGACGGAATTAATTTGGTTAAGGAAAATCGTATGATTTTTGTGGTTTTTTAAATATAATTGTCTCAGGAAATTTTCTTACAAGATGACACGAGAAATTGAATTGTACTTCATTTCTCTCTCTCTCTCTCTTTCTCTCTTTTTATCCATCCGGTAATATCATCTGAAAGCTTATTGTCCTTACGCTAGTCTTAAGAATGTGAGAATGTTAGTAAATGGAAGAAAATAGATTTCTTAAATCCGACTTCTCATCAGATGAAAATTACTTAATTGTATACGTAGATATAGGCGTGAATGTAATACAAGTTGCAAGCGGAGGGACGTGATATTTTTGCAAATTTATATTCGCATACCGAACAATCCTTTTAATATCACATTTATATGCTCCAATTGCTTTTCGTTTTATCATCGAAAAGAAAATAATTCGTTAATGGACATTTCGAAATTTGATTGCTGATATTTCAAAGTTACCGGGTTCAGCGATTGTATTCATTAGTTTAGCATGTTTTTCCGCTGCCAGAGAGATCTTTACGCTCGAATATCGTGAAATGGCGAATATTTAAAAATCACTTTTGTCGATTAAAATTTCCATTTAGTCACGCGATTTTTACAATTCCTCGAGAACTCACCTCGAAACTGGTGTTTTCTGCGTTGTTTGCACATGCAACGGAACTTATCAAATGATAATGTTATTATCTGCTCGTTGTGTCATTAACATAATTAACAGGTCTACAGTTATGCTTACTGATATTTCCGATTAAGCAGTCAGCGAGGAATGCATCGCACGTACGATGCAAATAATTAGCATTAGCATTGGGTGTCGTAACAGTTTCGAGCGCTGAAAACCCAGTGTCTAGTGTTTCCAATTCTAGTTAGCTCCTGAAGCGAGATATCCATGTGAAACCAGACAGGTTTCGAGAATGCGAACAATTGTGTTTACGAGTATTCAGCAACCTCGATAATTGCTGATACGAGATACGAAGATGAAACAAGCTTACGAGGTTTAACGCCTTTCCTTTTACAATTTACATTTGTAATAATATACGTTAGATTAGTATCGAATGCATGAAAGTGTTTTGTTATACGTATTTACAAAAATATTGCTTACACTAATAATTTTCTTGTAAAGAGATAGGTGAAGCAATATTTATGCAAATATCATCGTCCTCTCGAATAGGCGAACAAAACTTGTACCATGAATAATTTTAGAAGACGCAGAGAGGATCCGTTTCGGTTCCATCCTTACACAAAAGAGAGGAGTTAGTGATCTACAGATTCCTGAAAGTGATCAATCCGCTTAAATACCGCGTCGATTAAGCGTACTCGTCTCGCGAAGAGCAGCCGCGCCTCGAGCCAACTTCGATGAAGTGCACTCATTGCTGAAACGAACAGCCGACGAAACCGGAGATGTAAAGCGCTTCAAGGATAATTGTCGCCGGAAGGAGCTTGTATCGGCGCGGAATTGAATCGCGCGGCATATTGCGCATCAGTTTGTTTCTTTTGTTCGTTAAATCGCGACGGAATTATATGTGAGAGAATACTATAAATACAGGAGCAAAATAAAAATTCAATAAGTTCCAATGAGTCTCATTGTCAGTGACTTTTACGTTATTGATTTTATTATTGGTTTTGCCTCGTTTAAGATGCGCGTTACTTTGTATAGGACCATCGTTGCGTGTCGTCATAAATGGACAAGCGTGTTTTTTTAATCATTTATTTTAAAATATGTAATTTTTTAATGTAACAGCAAGTAACAATTGAAAGATGGTACTAAATCTACTAAATGTAAAATAGTATTAACACAGACGAAATATGTATAAGTAGAGCTTCTGACTTACGTTGGACTATCATGACGCGAGAGATTAATATTGATTCCAGTATCCTCTATTCATGAATAGTGTTCGATGAATTTAAACTTTACCGAAGTAATATTAGCGAATAAGGGGGATCTGGCCGTGTTTCCCTATAAACAACTTTCGCTTCGTCTCTCGTTCGTTCCACTTATATTCCAGCATTATCGAATCCCTTAACTCGACGTAACAAACATTAAACGATCCAAAGATCGACATACAATTTAAGATAAAAAGATTCTGAACTAGATTGTAATTTTTCGCTTAGTCAGTTTTTTAGCAAAATTTGTTTTCATTCATTTATTAATCAGAATTTAGCTATAATATATTAGTGCATTTTTTACTGCAGTGAGAGATAGGATTACATAATCTGTTGATAACGCTGTGAGATGGAAATTGTAATGGAGCATTGGAATTATTATCGAATATCATAAAATGCAAGAAAACACCAGAGAGAAAAATGCACTGATTAATAAATTTACTCATGTAGTCCGTGGTATTATTAGTATCAATATATCGAATCACAGCAGGTGAATTATTAATTCAGAATATCAAACAATTATTTTATCAATCCCGTCGAATATCAAATAATTAATTGATCATGTATCTAATATCTATCGGTATACATGTACATATCTATAAATTGAATTGACATTTAGGATATTAACTCAAATGGTTTTAATGGCGTTGCAACCCCTTTAGGTTTGTGCATCGATAAACATTGTTAACCCTTCTGACGTTTTTACCACAAATGTTAAGAGAAAAAATGTGTCGCGAGGGTGCCATGCGAGAAATCAGTTTTGCAGCCTCGTGAATTGAATATTTATCGATAAATGGGAGCCGTTGATGCGGAAGATGAAAGTGTCGGTGAAACTGTTTACGCAGGAAACAGTACAAAAATGCACGTACTCCCGTTATTGGGAGTGAGGCGAGTTCCGGCGAGATATCGATTTATAGATAAAATGTGAAACGGGGACACATGGTTTATAACCGCGTAAAGATAAAACTCTTGGTGGCTAGTAGAGAAATCGTTGTCGAAAATCGGTGCGAGTGATCATATTCTCGCGCGATACGTGACTGCGTTCCTTCTTTTATGAGCGTCCGCTTTGCCAAAGATACCTTTGGCTCTTTAGCGCTTTTATCCAACGGCAATGAAGCTGCCACTTTGTGTCAATTTTTAATCGTTACCGGAGATAGAATAGTTCGCAGGCAGTATACTGAAATCAGATTGAATGCGAAATTTAAGCCCGGCTTAAATTATTCGAAATGAGGACGGAAAATTTTATGTCAGAAATCTATAATTTCCCTCTTGTCTCATCGACCTGTCCTAACTATTCATAATCACGATTTTGCGAAGCAGCTACAAAGGAATTTACGCGACGCCGGGTTATTCACTTCGCACAATTTTAACGGCAGCGAATGTTTCTAAAAATTCATGAATATTCGGAGTGAAAATAGAACAAGCTACGTTTAAGCAAGTCTTCAAGTTGAAGAGAAGAGTTTTACTACAGTCCTTCGTTTTCAATCAAATCAAATATACGGAATCATTATCGTTTTTATTGAATTACTTTTATTTCCAGTTCTCTTCGCTACAGTGAGATAATTTCTTCTAGGTACTG
>NW_017142569.1:195766-196340 GCF_001652005.2 Ceratina calcarata
TGTATAAATAGAGCTTCTGACTTACGTTGGACTATCATGACGCGAGAGATTAATATTGATTCCAGTATCCTCTATTCATGAATAGTGTTCGATTAAATTTAAACTTTACCGAAGTAATATTAGCGAATAAGGGGGATCTGGCCGTGTTTCCCTATAAACAACTTTCGCTTCGTCTCTCGTTCGTTCCACTTATATTCCAGCATTATCGAATCCCTTAACTCGACGTAACAAACATTAAACGATCCAAAGATCGACATACAATTTAAGATAAAAAGATTCTGAACTAGATTGTAATTTTTCGCTTAGTCAGTTTTTTAGCAAAATTTGTTTTCATTCATTTATTAATCAGAATTTAGCTATAATATATTAGTGCATTTTTTACTGCAGTGAGAGATAGGATTACATAATCTGTTGATAACGCTGTGAGATGGAAATTGTAATGGAGCATTGGAATTATTATCGAATATCATAAAATGCAAGAAAACACCAGAGAGAAAAATGCACTGATTAATAAATTTACTCATGTAGTCCGTGGTATTATTAGTATCAATATATCGAATCACAGCAGGTGAAT